>NC_133473.1:17818772-17844290 GCF_025370935.1 Choristoneura fumiferana
TTGGGAGTCCAACGAATATTCCAGTACATTACAACCTTTGATGTCAGCCTTTTTGGGAATGTTTAGGGAGAAAAAAAGGGAATTAATACAAAATGGAATGGTATTCTGGCCTGGTTTAGGCGGACAACAAGGAATTTTTTATGGTAGAATGCGGTTTTCATGTGTCGAGGGGGAGGAGGAAACGAAACGAAATCCGTTTGGAAGAGGGAAAGCATTTCCACAAAATTTTACATGCATCTAAGACCCAGCACACACGGTGTAACGCAACTGCAACGAAACCTTTTTGAAGTTACACGGTCAAACTTATAACACCCTCTTTTTGCGTCGGGGATTGAAAAAAAACGGCTGAACCGATTTTGATGATACATGTCTAAGAACCATCGCTAGAAAACCTTCTTTCAAATAAAAAAAACCGCATTCAAATCGGTCCACCCGTTTAAGAGCTACGGTGCCACAGACAGACAGAGACACACACACACACACACCACACACACACATACACACACAAATAGCAGTCAAACTTATAACACCCCTCTTTTTGCGTCGGGGGTTAAAAATAACTAAGTAAGTCAATTAAATTGCTATTATTACCTAAATATTACTCGGTCACAGGCCTTGTATCAAAATGTGATGGCTTGGGCCGTAATCCCCAAGCGGGCCCAGTGCGGATTACGAACTTCACACACACTATTTTCCTTCACCGTAAAGCTCATAGAAAATTTCCAATTTGCAGATTAATTTGGAAAACTCACAGGTGTGATCCGGATTTGAACCCACGATGCACTGCTTTGGCCGTAGATTAAACCACTGGGCCACCACGGCTGTTACATTTACACAATAACAAGCCTATAAAAAGAACTAACCCCAAGCAGTTTTTTCAGCTGTTTAGGCTGCATTCCCACCAGAGATGTGCGAGGTAGCTTAGCGGTGCGAGGATGCGTAGCGAGTAGGGTTGTAACGGAGGCCTTCTAAGCGGAGGCGGAGGTGAAAGTGGATGTATAAAATATAGCAATTTATGGTATCTTGAACGCTTATCTCTAAAAATGTCTAAAAAAAAATGACAAATCTCTCTTGTTTTCGGCTTCATCGCGTAACTTAAATAAACAATTACTTTGTACAATATCACTTAAAACAATCGCGGTTCAATTAAACTACAACTTTGTACTTCGAGGTTGATTCCTGTCTTGTGTTGCCAATTCAACATACGCACGCCCACCAAAAAAAACTCCGCAAAAAAATACGGAGACGGAGGCGGGAATTTCTTGCGGAACTTCCGCCAGTAACGGAGGCGGAGGCTAGTATCGATGGCGTGTAGGCTCTATTTAACCCCCAACGCAAAAAGAGGGGTGTTATAAGTTTGACTGCTATGTGTGTCTGTGGCACCGTAGCTCTTAAACGGGTGGACCGATTTGAATGCGTTTTTTTATTTGAAAGCAGGTTTTCTAGCGATGGTTCTTAGATATGTTTAATCAAAATCGGTTCAGCCGTTTTTGAGATATTGAACTTTGAAGTGACAAAGTCGGGGATTTTCCAACTATTTGTCACTATAGCTGCGCTGAGCGAGGATAAGTAATTGAAGTGTTTCTATTAAATAAATAAATATCATGGGGCACTTGATACTTATTGATCCCAAAGTAAGCAAAGCTTGTGATATAGGCGCTAGGCAACGGATAAACATACTGAAATAGGTAGAAATGTAGTTAAACACGTATTAAACTAAGACTAAGGGGCTGTTTCACCATCTCATCATCATCATCATCATCATCATCCCAGCCTATATACGTCCCACTGCTGGGCACAGGCCTCCTCTCAGAACAAGAGGGCTTGGGCCATAGTTCCCACGCGGGCCCAGTGCGGATTGGGAACTTCACACGCACCATTGAATTGCTTCGCAGGTTTGTGCAGGTTTCCTCACGATGTTTTCCTTCACCGCAAAGCTCGTGGTAAATTTCAAATGTAATTCCGCACATGAATTTCGAAAAACTCAGAGGTGCGAGCCAGGGTTTCACCATCTATTGATTTTGAATTTGAATTTGAATTGATTAGCGTTAACCGACGGTTAAATGTGATGCCGTCTCCGTCTATTCGATCAAAACAAATAGAGACGGCATCACATTTAGCCGTCAGTTAACTATAATTAATAGATGGTGAAACAGCCCCTTAATAGTACTACTTGTATTAAGACTGTATAGTAGCTTCCACATTTTTTTTTACTCTTAAACTCACTCTTTGTCGGACCCTAACTGGTTACTCCTCTCGTCTACTCAAAGGTTATTAAAGGTTAAAGGGATAAGTCCGCCTTTGTACAAGTATCTCAAAGTTTGTCAATTGTGTTTTGTTTCTTTTCTTTCATACAATAAAGAGTTTACATACCTACATACATACATAAACACCCACGACCTTTTGGAGCTAATATGTTCATTCACTGAACAAAGTTCCATAATAATACCAAAAGAAAAAAAAACAGCCACGAACCGAGAACTAAACATTCATTTTTAACCGACTTCAAAAAAGGAGGAGGTTCTATGTTCCAATGTTTGTATTTTTTTTTTATGTACCTATGTCCACCGATTTTCAAAATTCTTTTTTTTATTTGAAAGGGTACTTTCTGAGGTTGTCCCATTGTCACCAAGTCAAGATCTGATGATGGGATCCTACGGAAATCGAGGACAAACCTCAAATTTTATAGGCACACCTATGACGATTTAGGCATTTTTAAGCATTAAAATAAGCATTTACATTCAGAAAGTATCATTTCGTAAACTGGACCTGATGAAAAGACCGTAGATGACCAATGGAACTCGTCAAAGCTAAGTAATGCTCGCTCGTCTTAAACGATCATTATTAATGTATCTAGATAAGCGCGACTAAGAAGGAGCTTTAACTTATGATTCTTTGAACTGATCTGATGCTGAAGCCAGAAGGTAGGCAACGGAACGGAAGGTAGGTTCCATTTTACGTTATTTTTTTAATTTTTTTGAGTCGGTTTTACTTTTTTGTTAATTACAAGTTTTTATTTAGTTCCACCTGTCCCGTTGTCTATCTGTCTGTCTGTCTGTAATCAATACTTCCAGTAGTAAAATTGAATTGAAATTTGGAATACTTATCTAAGTAATCTAGTAGTGACATCCTGGTAGTCCAGCCAGGATCGTCTCCGCAGGACGGAACTCTTCAACGGTTAATAGCATCAATTTGAAATTTGGTATGCAAATGTAGTTTGAGTGCAAGTACAGCCAACAAAAAGTGCAGTCAGCAAAAAAGCTTGTATTAAAAATGACATTTTTATGGTTTGGTTATTTTTGATACGAATATCTGCCTCGACCGAGAATCGAACCCAGGACCTCAAGCTTTATAGTCAGTTTCTCTAACCAGTGGATTACCCAGTCGTTTATGATTCATGATAAGCACATACCTCGCAACGCATCCTCGTGCTTCTCTGGTGGAAACGCGGTCTTACGGGTTTCGACACCTACAATGTATTCATGGAGCGCGGATGTAAATCAGTTTCCCCCTCGCATTTCCTTTTCCTGAGACTCCCCTTTTTGCGATTTTTACGATGCACGCTCTCTATTTCTGTAACTTGTAAATATTAATAAGTTGACCCTTCTTTTGGATAATAACTGGCACTGACTGCTATAACGATAGGCTTTAGATTGTCTAGACACGCGGTAGCGTGCCAAGCCAAGCTCAAGCTGACAGAACTGGCGAGCAGTACCGTGTGTAATTTTACCCGAACCATTTGGAGCCACTTCTCCACGGACATCAAAAAAGGAGTATATGTGAACTAGCTGAGTCAGATCTTAGGCTTCAATACCTATATTATCCTAAATTATAAGAAGAAATGATATTTTAAGTTCTTAAAAAATAACTTATATTTTGAAAAATAATAATTTAGGACTGATCATTAATCCATAATTATATTATAAATGAGAAAGTGTGTTTGTCCGTCTTTCACGCCGTAACGGAGCGACGGATCGACGTGATTTTTGGCATAGAGATAGTTTATGGGCCCGAGAGTGACATAGGCTACTTTTTATCCCGGAAAAATGCACAGTTCCCGAGGGAACAGCGCACGATAATCGAATACCACGCGGGTGGAGCCGCGGGAAAAAGCTAGTAATATAATAAATACCTATCATGGGACACTTGTCACCAATTGACCTAGTCCTAAACTAAGCAAAGCTTGTACTATGTTACTAGGCAACGGATAAACATACTTATATAAATAAATACATACTTGAATATTAAATATATTGACCCGGATAACTCACGTCTTAAATCGAGTTTAGCTCGACATGTGTAGATTTAAGACGTGAGTTATCCGGGTCAATATATTTAATATTAGGGAGTCTCACGGTAGTTCCATGTGCAAAACATACTTGAATACATATTAAACATCCAAGACCCGAGAACAAACATTCCTATTATTCATACAAATATCTGCCCCAGCCGGGAATCGAACCCGGGACCTCAAGCTTCGTAGTCAGGTTCTCTAACCACGTGGCCATCCGGTCGTCTACCATTGAACTTGGCACCCATTTAGATCTCACTTCTTTTGTCGTTAAAGTCAACAATCAAGGCATTTATCATAATATTGAACATGGTTCTCATTTCACATTAATGTCTTTGATGGGATACAGTACAATACAGTAACTCTTTATTGAAAACTTGCGTTTACCCGCGGCTTCGCACCCGTATTAGATAAAGCAGTTGCATTAAAATTCCGGGTTTTTTCAAAATTACCGCGGCAATTCACGATAATTGCATTCTGGTTTTCATTGACATTACATTAAAAGTGACTGAGCCAATTTCATGAAGCTAAGCCACTGGCTGTTAATTTGAGATTTTATCCCTGTCCCATGGGAATATCGGGATAAAAAGTACCAGTGCCCTTAGTGTAAGTTTTCGGTTATAAAATACGTCTCGATCGCGTTCGCGTTAAAATCTCAATTGTATGGAAACACGATCATCGCAAACGTTCCGCTAGAGGCGCAGTTCGTGTTTCCATACAATACAAAAGGGTACAGTATTATTAAGTTATTCCACACTTCCAGTGTTATACTTACTCTACAACTACAATTTAAGAAATATCGAAAAGGACAAAGGAAGATCTTTTTCGGACAAAGAATTAGCTTAGCTATTCAAAGAGGAAACCCTGCCAGCATCTTCGGGACCTTGCCTAAGGGGGGGCTACTTTTACCCCCTGTTTCACCATCTATTGATTAATTTTATTTGACGAATAAATGTGATGCCGTCTCTGTTTGTTTTGTTCGAATCGACGGAGACGCTATCACATTTATCCGTCAGTTAAAATTAATCAATTGGTCGTGGTGAAATAGCCCGTAAGTAATTTGTTTTAGTTTTAGGTTTTATTGCAATTATTTTAAGTTTAGGATAGGTAGTTTTATGTTAAAAGTTCAAGGGGCTGTTTCACCCATTTAACCGCCAGTTAACACTAATCAATGGATGGTGAAACAGCCCCTTAATTTAATTATTTATAAGGTCACAATAAAGTTACTAAAATGCTACGTGGTAAGTTGTGTTAAATACTTGTGATGTATATATATCATTTAATAATATTGTAAATCTGTTTAAAAGATATACCTCGTTGAGTTTCTTGCCGGATTCTTCTCAACAGAGGTTTTTCCGAACAGGTGGTAGATTTTTTTTGACGTTCATAGGTGCTTGTTATAGCCTAAATTGAATAAAGATATTTTGACTTTGACTTTGACTTTGATACAGTCAACGTCATTTCTGTACCTTGTCGCTTTCAGTTACACAATTTCGTATGGCGTTTCAAACATGCCGTTAGAGTGACAAGGTAAAAAAGTCATCACTTATTCATGACATTGAATGTACATAGTATAGCTGAGCTAATGTGTTTCATTTTAATTTTGCGCAAATGATCTCCAATGGATTTCATATTGCGCTGGCTGCGCCAACGCTTCGTATTGTCGCTGAGGGCCGCATACTGATCTGCAGGGCACAGAGTATTTAACTGACAGACACGTCAACATAAAAAATACAAGGTTTTCTTATATATTAATAGTCAGCGACGCCGTGGGCACAACAGCAGTCTAGGAGACGATTTCACGTGTAAACAGCTACAAAGGTTTCAAAGTTTGTCAATTGTAAGTATTTTGTTTCTATTCTTTTTAGTTTAGATATAGTTAGTGTTTAGTATTGTAACTAAGGGACCCCATACATCCCTGTATTTCTTTTATTATTATTTTTGTATTTTTTTTCTTTAATTGTATAATATAGTTTTTAAGTATTTTATTTGTAATTATATTTTTATGAAAAAATGACTTTCTGCCAAGTTTCTTGCGGCGCATTCTTCTTGGCAATGATGGTCTTTCCGAAAGCGCTGGTAGTTTAAAAAAATGACGTGTAAAAGTGCCCATTGCGGCCTATTTACTGAATAAATCATTTGAATTGAATTTGTACAATAAAGAGTTTCCATACATGCAAAGTCACTAACGGGCAATGAAAAAAAACAACGTGGCGGCTTACCGCGACATTAATGCTGTTGTGGGGCTCTATTTATTTATACGTTTCGATGTTCTTTTACTGCATTAAATTTTTCCTAGTTTAATGTATTTTTCTGTGTAACGATTATAGTGTAGATAAATTTTCCTGATTCTCTTATTTCTTATCACACACATTCAACTAAAAACAAAATCCGCAAGTCTCAAAAAAAGCTCTGTAAAATTCCTACTCTGCCATTAAACCGAAAGCTTTCCCAATGTTCTCGCTAAGCCGACGGCGATGCAAGACACGTCCAACTCGAATTTACAGGCAATTCATTCGATATTGGATTATTAGGCACTGATCTTTTTAAAATTTCCGACTTAGACGCTTTTCCCGTCCGGCCGCGTCCCCAATTCCCAATTTCGCGGAATGAGAAAGTAATGTAAATTGATCGGATTATACGTGGCCTGGAAATATAATTCGCGCCGTTTATGATCGACTGGAGGCTTCTAGAGTTCGTCTACGAATCAACAAAACGATTGCATTCTCCAAAGCTGCGATACTTACTTCCAAATTCAAAATTTGAAGTTTGTATCATACCATCTTTCTCACTCTCCGACAGAATACTATTAGCGTAGTACTTATATAAAGTCATGTCTGTTACTGAAATTGGCTGTATAATTTTACACCTTCGCTTTTCAAAGAACATTAAAAAAAATTTCCCGCGCTTCTGCTGTCAAAATCTATCTTATGTCACATCACTGTTGTTGTGTTATAAAACTAATAAAAGACTAACTTCTGCTATAAATGCTTTTAATATTGATTAAAAACTTTACCAATGTCTTAATTTTTTTGAGCTATTAGTCAATAAAGCTGAGTGGCTGTTAGCTCCTTGGTAAATCATGGAACAGTCACAACACAGGATGTTAGTTAAGCCACTACTACCTACTGTTTTTATTGACCCTCCAACGCAAAAAGAGGGAGGGAAATTTTGAACTGCCTTTAGGTTCGTTGAGTTTCTTGCCGGGCTCTTCTAACAGAGTTTTTTTTAAACCTGTGACAGGTACTTACCTAGCATAAATTGAATAACGATATTTGACTTTGACCTAGAACCTAGGTACATTATAGGTACTTAGGTACGTACCTATAATGGTTTCACACGGCTCCTGTTTACTTCTCGCGAGTCACGTCACGACAAAGCTTCGTTAATACAAGCGAAATATGAATTAATTCTTAAACGCCTTCTGCGCACATGTGGGCTAGTGATGGGACTGAAAACATCGATAAGTGAACTAGAAAAGTTTTACCTAATTTTTTCGGAAAGACCATAATTGTCAAGAAGAATGCACGGCAAGCAACTTAGCAGAAAGCCAGTTTTTCAAAAGAAAAATTATAATTACGATCTTCCTAAGTATTGAAGCTAGGAAAAAAAATGTGTCATTTGATTGCGATTGTGAGCGTCAGAAACGTTATGCAATACGGCCTCTGCTTCTTAGAAAAATGTTCGTAGTGTGTGGTAATTTTATTTTGGTTGTTTGGGGTACCTCATAATTTTTTTTTATTGTAACGGCAATAAAAATACAGACACATGTATTTTCTGCTGGCAGCATTTCTTGAAATATAGCCCTACGACAGAAAGACGGAGACAGGTTGGATTGACGGACAGTGTAGCCACATTTAAGTACTGTTTTTTTTTTTGTAAGCTGTTTGCCGTCTTATACGGAACTTAACAAAACGCAATGGATGTAAAAAGCTTCTAAGTAATAAACTTGAGAATGTGCCTTCTGCGTCCACCGCAAACCAAACGTAGGTACTTTAAAATTTAATTCTAGCATAGCCTTTAACCTCGATATTCATTCGTGCCCCATTCCTACTCTAATTGTAAATTTCCTTACGAATAGAATTAGTAGATATTTAATTAAAAGTTGTCTCGTGTTCGCTCGCAATTTGCGGTTGACAGCCGCTCCTACCGTTTACGTACCGTGCACTCGTTCTATTGCTAAAAACACTTTATTCTCCATATTAATTGTGTACAGTCTGTCTTTAAATTCTTCCAGAATATTTCAGAAGGTTATAATAGTAGTATAATAACGAAAATTTGCCGAAGATCTTAAGTCACCGACATCTCAGATATCTTTATAAATATGGCAGGTCCGTGTGAAGCTACCTTAACTCACTCCAGCTCCAGCTCCTGAGTTTACTACAGCTAGTTTGTGGTGCGTTTGACGCGGCTGCTGATGGGGACCATCGCGAGTGCTGCCTACTGGCCGAAAGACGTCGTTCCGGTTCCATGACCATGAATTAGGTACGGCAGTTTAATACATCAGTGAATTACGGTGCTGTTTTTAACTATAATTATCATAGTAACCGTGCAGGGATTGAATTTGTGCGGAGTTTTTGGTTGTGTGCAAAGTCAAAAGTCAAAGTCAAAGGCAAAAAGAAATACTTATAAATATTTTCGTAAATAATTAAATCGTTCAAAATAACAAATTAAACAAGGCAGCGGCTACGATGCCTGGAAACTCGCCGCTTTCAAAGACGCAATCAGAGCCAGATCTTGATTTACAAGATGAACGTGAGACAAACACCAATTATGTCACTACACGCTTCAAACGTAAACATGACAATGATTTTATGACTGAAATGTCTATTTTTCGAGAGGAAATGAGATCTATGATGGCATCCCTGATGGACACTCAACTTGCTGAAATACGCAAAAACTCGGACACCCTTAAGGAGATCCAGGCTTCAAATAGAAATATAGAGAGTTCGATTGAATTTTTATCGGCGCAGAATGTTGAGGTAAATAAAAAAATCGAGCTGCTTGAAAAGCAATCCGCAGATGACAGGAAGCACATTATTTTTCTTGAGGAAAAGCTGGAAGAGGTCCAGAAGAACAGTCGTAAAAATAACTACGAGATAAAAAATGTCCCAAAAAATGGCACAGAGACCAAAGCGGACCTAATCCAGATTGCCTTGAACCTCTCAAAAACCATTGACTGTCCAATGACGAGGGCAGACATCAAGGACGTATATAGGGCCCGTGGAAAACCTAATGGATCCCAGGCCACGCCGATTATAGTCGAAACTTCATCAACCATCATAAAAAACGATATCCTGAAGATGTGCAAAACCTATAACATGAAGCATACCGAAAAGCTCCGTGCCAAACACCTGGGCCTCAGCTCCTCAGGGGAGACTCCTATCTATGTCTCCGAACAACTGACCCCAAAGGCTGCTCGCCTTTATTTTCTTGCCCGTGAGCTGAAGCGACAAAAACTATACAATTTCTGCTGGACGGGATATGGCAACGTCTACTTGAAGAAAGACGAAAACTCGCAAATAGTACAGGTAACTAGTGAGGCCCAAGTTAAGCATCTCTCTAAACAAACTTGACTGTATTATATAACTACAACTGATCTGTACTGCTGCACAGCTAGCGTTAAGAATAACCTTTCTGATGTCCTGAACGACTACTCATTTTTCTTAAACATGTGTCTTATGATGTTTTTTTACTATAATACATTTGTAATCAAAACCTTATACACTACTAAACAATTACTTGCACGCAATCCATACTTATCCAATCTACAATGGCTAATCTCGAGATACACACACAATTACTTCAAACACACTCTCAACACACACACGCATCACACATACTGCAATAAAAACCTACGCGAACACATAAAATTGCCTACGCATAATAAACTAATAATTAAAACACTTGCCACTGCTTATAAAACCCTCTGTTCTGTTTTACTCTTTATTTATGAATTGTGAAACTAATATTATTAATGAAATTGACGAGTCTGAGGTTGCGGTCTCTGTGCAGTGTGACCCCCGGGATCTAAATAAATACATGTCAAAAGAGTCTTCAAACTTAAACATAGTATCGCAGAATATCCGGAGTGTATATAGCAATTTTGATGATCTGATGTTGAGTCTCTCGGAACTGAAAATTGAGGTTGATGTTCTAATTCTTACAGAGTGTCGTGTTAACCCCAATTTACCATTACCTGTCCTCAGCAATTACTCCTGCTTAGCAACTAACTTTAATCAGAACCAAAATGATGGGGTGGTGGTTTATGTTAATACCAACTTAAACGCTAGATTATATGAAATAAAATAGAAAATTCAACTTGTATTAAAATTGAAATTAATGACTGCACAATCTTGGGTATCTACAGATCACCCTCAAATGTAAATGCACTAACTTTTATCAATTCTCTCAATACCTACCTTGAACATATACATTCATCTAACATAATTATAACTGGTGACATTAACATTAATCTCATTGCCAGACAAAACGAATCAACTTATGAAAATCTTAATAGACAGCAGTATTTAAATATGCTCGCTCTACACGGTATTTTACCGGGTCACATTTATCCTACTAGGCTTTCAAATTGTTTGGACCATTTTATGTTAAAAATAAACAGTTATGAATTTTCGGCGCTTTGTGCTGTTCTCAATACTTCAATAACCGACCATCTCACAATTCTTCTATCGCTTTCTAATAATGTAAAGTCACACATACAAACAACGAAAAAACAAATTACTGTAAACTATGAAAACGCAATTAAAATACTTATGGGAAAGAACCTGGAACTCCTTCTCTTTAATAGTGACTCAAGATTTGTAGCTGACCAATTGATTTACAAATTAAACCAATCTTTAGAGGAAAGCAAAACTATAAAGCTTATACCTAGAAGCCAAGGCACATTGAAGCCTTGGATGACTATGGGTATACTGCGATGTATAAGACATCGTAACAAACTGCAACTGAAGGTACGCTTAGAACTGTATAATGAGATCCTGGGTGTCACCTACAAAAGATACTGCAACTTTTGCAATAATTTATTAAAAAAATTAAAACGAAACTATGAAAGAAAATTATTAACCAACGTTTCAAAAAATTCTAAACTACTATGGAAAACTTTAAGAGAAATTACTCACTACAGCCAAGCCATCAAATCTTCTAATGTCGATTTGCTAACCAAAGAATCATCTCCTAATGACTCAGTCGATTCAGTTAATCAGTTTTTTGCAAATGTAGGCAAGTCCTTAGCTGAGGACATTCTTAATAATCAACAAAATAGTCCTGGTGACTTTTGTACGGACTATAATGCAAACGATGGAACTTCTTCAGACTGGACAACATCCTCGTTTGCTCTTCTGGACACAGACCCTCAGGAGGTGCATGGCGTTGTTATGGGCTTGAGATCGGACAGTGCCCTGGGTGGGACGGCATTACAACTAGATTCCTAAAAATGATCGTAGCTCTTGTTGCTCCAGTAATTAGTCACTTGGCAAACCTCTGCTTTAAAGATGGCATCTTTCCAACACCGCTTAAAAAATCCATTGTTACACCAGTTCATAAGGGTGGGGAGAGGGATGATGTCAATAACTATAGGCCCATATCGGTCTTACCTGCTATTTCAAAAGTAATTGAAAAGCTAATAAACAACCGCCTGATCTCATACCTTAACAAATATAACATTCTATCTGATAAACAATTCGGCTTTCGACAGTCTAAATCTACTGAAGATGCGATATTAGAACTAACTAAACTAATAGCTGGTGGGACAGATAAGGGCAATAAATGTTTAGCAGTGTTCTTAGACCTAAAAAAAGCTTTTGACACCGTCTCTCTTTCCACTCTTATTCGTAAGATGGAGAGGATTGGCATAAGGGGAAAACCATTAAGTTTGCTGAGTGACTACTTGCAGGGGCGAATTCAAATGGTCAAAATTGGTGAGTTTATAAGCCATGAAGCTGAAGTAACATTCGGCGTCCCCCAGGGGTCTGTTTTGGGGCCGACACTGTTTTTAATTTATATCAACGACTTGACTAACCTTAGATTACAGTGTGGGCACATCCTGTCTTACGCTGATGACACTGCCATAGTCTTTGAAGGGAAAACCTGGGAGTCTGTGTTTAGAAGTGCAGAAACGGGTATGTATAGAGTATTCAATTGGTTAACATGTAACCTTCTAACACTTAATATTAATAAGACGAACTATGTATGTTTCACAAAGTATAACAATACGCAACCAAACAACAGTCTTACCTTGAAAATCCATACCTGTCTAAGTTCTGATCGTCCTTCTTGTAATTGTTGTAAAGAAATAGTTAAAGTAAATTCTATCAAATACTTGGGCGTAATGTTGGACCAACGAATGTCATGGCATACACATATTGAGTACGTCAATACCAGAATACGTAAATTGATTTGGATTTTTAAAAAACTTAGGCACATTACCACTAAAAACCTCTTAAATCAATTATATGTTACACTAGCCCAATCCGTCATGTGTTATTGTATATCAGTATGGGTGGTTCAGCAAAAACTAAGTTCTTGGAGGTCGAGAGAGGACAACGCTGTCTGTTAAAAGTAATGTACTTTAAGCCCTACAGATTTCCAACTATTGAACTTTATCAACTAACTAACGTTTTATCAATGAGGAAACTGTACATTCTTTCTGTGACGCTTAGATTACATAAAACTTTAGAATATAAACCCGTGACTCAAGAACGTAGACGAAAGCGCGGCGTTGCCCCCACTCCGATGACCAAGTCTGTATTTGCAAAAAGGCAATTTGTAGCACAGTCAGCTCACCTGTATAATATAGTTAATGAAAAATTAGATATATATCAGCTACTGTTATACAAATGTAAAAGATCTATAACTGATTGGTTAATGAAGTTAAGTTACGAGGATACGGAGGCATTGTTATATCGAGTTACATAGAATAAATATTTTGTATTAATTTAGTTAAAGCACTGGATTATTAAATAGGTATTATTGTTGTTATGAAATTAAACAGTATTTTTACTGGATAGTTTATGTTTCCAATTTTTGACAAGATTTCCAAGTAAATCTTGAAACAGTATACTTAATTACATGTATTATAAAATGTTGTTTATAGTAGGCTATTGCGAATTTGTTGTAAAATACACATAAATACACACACACACACACTCACGCACATACACACACACACAGACACACACACTCACTGACACACATACACATTTTTTCTGAGAAATATGGCAATTTGTTGCTATGGAGGAGCGGGGCGTCTTAATACAAGTATTTTATACTTAACAGGAAGTCCCCACCTATTGATTATGTACACTAATTTATGGTGAAATAAATATTTTTTCATTTTTCATTTTTTTTCATTTTTCATTTTTTCAATTATTTAAAAGTAACAAGTCTTCTTTATACTACAAATTTTCAAAGTACGGGTCACTCAAGACAACCTTAAACATCATAATTTTACAATTCAAAATCACAGTAAGTAAAGACACACAGTATTTAAAATCTAATTTCGTGATATTATGTGACTTAAAAAATCGAATTTTATTTTTTCCCTAATAGAAATTAAACGTTTTACGAAATAATAATCACTTTAGAGTTGATATTTTATTTTCTTTAAGATATATTGGTGGATTCAGCTTGTGGGTCTAAAAACTGAAATATTCAAACATATTTTGACAGTAAATTTACTGAGATAACATTTTTGCTCAAAAAAATCATCTATTTTAAGATACAATTTTTTTACCATCTTCCGGAACCAAATTTTGGTGGATTCGTAAATATAGGTTCTTAAAGTTGCACGTGAAGCCGTATACAAAAAAATATCCTTATAATATCGAATTATTTCCAAAAAAAACTGTAAAATGACCACCTAAGCTAAAAAGCAATAAGTTATGAAGTCGAGTCACGCTATACTTGTAGACGTACCCAGTTTCCTAACTACGACGGATGAGTTATATTATAGCTAGTAACGGGGTAGGTACGGTCGCGGTGCGAGTGCGCGGGTGACGAGACTTAATCATCATTATTATAATGTGCGTGCCGCGCGGCGCGTGTCGCTGTCGCAGCACTCGTTACAGTGTTTAAGTACTTCAACCATGGCAATAAACTGTGAGTGCAGCGCAGCAGATCGCTAAACTGCACCAGCCTGCTGCAGGGCCAGTGTTCAGTGTTCAGGGGACGGAAAAGGCTCGAGACAGCAAATTATGCGGCTACTTGTCACGCCAGCCCCGCGGATGGGCGCTATCAGCCGCGCGGCGCGGGGGGTCCTCTCCTCTGTACCCGCACGCGCGGCGGGGAAGATGTTCGCGCGTTACGCAACGCTCGAGGGTGGGTGGAGGAGGGGGGGGGCTCCGCGCGGGTGCGAGTTATAATAACTGCGCGTAATGAGCCCCGCGACACCTCATTATCCGCCACCCGCCTCGCATTGTCATCTCGTGTGAAAGTCGCCCCCGCCCCAACATTTTGTCGACATTAATATGTTTGAAATTACGGAATCCCAATTTACAGCGTAATATTTATTTCATCCTCATTTAATTTGTTATTAACATAAGGCAAAAGTGTATTTTTTTAAAGTTACACGTTGCTGAGAACTCATCATCGCTTTGAAAGCAGATTTTTAGGATTGAGTAATTATTAGGTCTATCTATCTTTTAACATTATGTGCTGGTGCTGGGCTGGACACAAGGAATATGGACTGTTCAATTAAAATAAAACCAGTAATACCTTAGATATACATAACAGAGAGATTGGGTTTGTTATCGTAGCGTAGGCAATCAAATTACACGTTTTCAGGAAAAAACTACAAATTCGATCTCATAAGCGATCACGACAGTAATACCTGCTTACATAAGAACATGATCTCATTTAAGATAAAGGCTGAGAAAAATGTTTCACCGGAGAAACAACGGCTCCTACCCGCCTGTTGCCTTCAACCTGAGGCTAAGGAAAGTTATGTTGGACGTGACATTCCCGCGAATCTTGTCGGGGACTTACCAACTTTGAAGTCAAAGGCTTGTGAGCTTATCCCGCGCCGCCGCCGCGCCGCCGCCGCGCCGCGGTCGCAGACTGCGGTCCAGCGGTCGCCCACGAGGTTACTGAACCGAGAGCCCTCGACCGCCGCTTCTCGAGATTGCATTTGGCCACGAATAGTGTACTACTTAGATAAGATACTAGATATTCCAACCAAAACTGCTTATTATGTACTTACTTATTTTCTCGAGCTTCGGATCCAATTTGAATATGACGTGTATATTATACGTATCGTATGTGAAAGGAGTTTTTTTTAGACTTTCCACTTAATTCTAGATGGGGTAAGACGTCGAGGGGTGGTTATTACAGCACCTCGGGCACTTGGCCGTGCTCGAGGGGGGCGCGCCGCAGCAGCTGCAGCCGACGGTCACTCGACACACTGACCCTCGCAGCGCCGCCCACCCCGTGACCCCCAGCACTATTACTCATAAACGCTGTTAAATTCTTACAGTATTAAAGAGTCTCGCTTTGATATATTGCTCTCTTGAAACACTTCGAGGCAACTTTGCTAAATTACAGCGAACCAATTAATCTGTTGCCGTCGCTGGCGAACAAATTAGACGAAATGCAATTACGTGGCAAAAAGCTCTTGTATTTTTGCAAAGTTTTTACAAAGTAATTTCTCATTAAGTACTTTCATGCTATTAAGTAGCCTGAATCACAAATGGATTACTTACGTTATTACGTTATTATTAGTTGGGTTTTAAAACGAGAGCGTGCCAGTGCAGTACAGTTGTGCTTATAAGTGATTTAAGTAAAGTGTTAAAAAAGTGAATTTTTGATGTCCCTCTTATGTGCCATGTCAATTTCACTTATCAGGTTTGTGGATTTTAAATTTTAACTTGAACAATGACAAGTTACTTATACTATGTATAAGAAAATCTAGATTTGGCCAAAAAGTTAATTAGGTAGGTATCAATGAACTGAGCATCAGTCTACCTAAGTTAACGGAAATCAAGAAAACACAGTGTAAGTGTAACCTATACTTACTGTAATAAGAACACATAACAAATAAACAGAAAAAATGCAACTAGGTAGGTACTGTGAATTTATAAATTGCGAAGCTACTTTTGGCTGGCCTGCATGAACAAGCGCTCGGCGAGCCGCCGCCGCTGCGAGCAGCCGTTTAATCTTAGGCATCCTCGCTGTTTAAAAAAACAAAAACACACACAGTGCGCAATATAAAACTAATCCACAACCATTTAACTATATTTTCGCTGTCTGTAGTTCAGAAAGGCACACATAGTGCGCAACATAGAACTGATATTAAGAGAAGCAGTAACGTGAAGTGAGCTAAAAGCTCGGGGCGCTTAAAGTCGTGTGTAATTTTTCCCGTCCCCTCCGGCTCTCGAGTTAATTGGTCAACAAATGGGCTACTGCAGCAACTATACCTCAAAGAGGATCGCTGCTGAGTACATGTTACCGTATCTTAGTTACATATGGTGCACAGGCTCCGTAATAATAGTTCGTTGAAAAATATATTGGTAGAGAGAAATTTCAATCCTAAAACTATGTCAACAGCAACTTTATGTTTCAAATAACGCATCCCGAAGGCTCGCCGTTGCTAATGTTTCCATAATATTTTGTGCTAAAGTTCTCAAATGGCTTACACAATATATTATTATCGACAGCACCCATCATCGGAGCGATAACCCGCGCCCGCGCCGCGCTGCAATCGAAGGGTCCCTTTGAGCGCGTCACGTTTATCGCGTAAATCGCGGCGCGGGCTGGCGGAGGCTTTATTTCGCTGAGGTAGTTTGTTGCGCATAATCAGCAACTCAAGGGCGCGACTACCCTCATCCCGCGGACTTTTTACTGCCGAATCAATTCGTGACCCCCCCCCCCCGCGCCGCCCGCCCGCCCGCCGCGCTAGTTCCCTTAAGTTTGTTTATTTAATTTGTTTGCTACAAACAGGTTCTCCTTAACATGTTTTTCTGTTTTGTTGCGGAACTTCAGTCGATTTATGTGCTACCGTAAACGGTTGTTCGCGGCGAGTTGTTCCGGCGGTATCCGGACTTATTCTACAAACATTTTGTTCTCGGGTTAAATTTAGTTAAATGACGTCATCCGGATAAACGTTTACGATGTTACTTTTACTCTTTGTTTTTGTTTTTCGCAGTTTTTGTAAAGATTTACTGCGAGCTCGTGCCTGGTCCGAGTTAGACCTAGGTATTTATTTTATACAGATATAGAACGATAAAGCTACTACGGAAAAGTATGATCGAAAATGTGAGCAAAGAAGAAACATACTAACATTATAAAACTAGTCCAACTGAATACTTTAGGTACGTGAAAGTTAAATTGTGGGAAAGTAAAAAAAAAAGTTCAATGCGTAGATACTTAATAAAGTTGATAGCCGCGGCGCGCGACGCCGCGCGACCCCGCCTCTTATTCAAATGAGATAACTCATTCAACTTGTTAACCAGCAGCAGGGAAACGAGAATTTCTAAATAAAAATTCTCCGCAGTAAAATGGAAGCGACGTGAATAACAATATAATGCAGTTACAAATAAGTGTACCATCCGAAACAGAAGACTCCGACTCTTTTGTACATTTTATACCTAATTTGCTTTTCATACAACGTTTCTTTTAGTGGATAGTTCCACTTTGTCTATCCACATGATTTTGACACCAATTGACCTAGTCCCAAACTAAGCAAAGCTTGTAGGTACTATGGACACTAGGCAACGGATAAACATACTTATATAGATAAATACGTACTTAAATACATACATATTAAACATCCAAGACCCGAGAACAAACATTCGTATTATGCACACAAATATCTGCCCCGGCCGGATTCGAACCCGGACCTCAAGCTTCGTAGTCAGGTTCTCTAACCACTTGTTCATCCGGTCGTCAAAATCATGTGTTTTTCCTGCTGCCTTGTAACCCCACGAGTGTCTTGTTCGAATTAGCTGCTTTGTCTCTGCGCCGCTCGACAATCAGCTGAGCTGGCTGAGCGGAGCCGCGAGCGGGCGGGAGTGCCGCAGCGCGCTCAGCCGTACGCTATAAAGATAGCGCGAACACTCCCAAACGGACGAATGGTCTGTTTCGAACGCTTCTAAATTAAATCTACCGAAAAGATAAACTAGCGACAGTTCCCGCAGGCTCAACTCGGCTTCAGCGACTCCGCAGAAGTTTGCAGTTATTTTAACCATTGACAAAAGGCATTATCGGCCACTGAGCTCGAGGCGCATGGCGCCGGACTCGGCGGGCTTTTAGCGGGGGCTGGGGCCGGCGCCGGCTGAAACAACTCTCTTATTGAAGCGGCTCGTTGTTGATTTAGGACGGCTCTATTAGGCACAACTAGCGGGGACCTTCACGCCGACCGCTATTCGCACAGATTTCATTTAAAAGAGCATTTCAACTGCTTAACGCTTCGAATATTTCCATTGTCTGTTTTATGTATAGTGGACCAACAAATTCCTTATCACCCTAACGTTCAATGTTAGTCATACGGCTTACAATATCAAAGGCTATTTTCACGTCAACGTGACAATCACGCGGGTCGACAAGCGCAGCTGGAGGTCTATGGGGGAGGCCTATGTCCAACAGTGGACGTTCTACGGCGGAAATGATGATGATGATAATGTGACAATAAGATAAGATAAGACTTTATTTTTCAAAACACAAGCACACACAAACAGAAAACCCATAAACAACGTACACATAACATAATAAAAATATAGAAGAAAACAAGTAAAACTGTTGAATAAAACTGGAAACAATCAATGAACAATCAGCCTTATCATTTTTATTAATTCATTAAACATTGGTAAAGCACTCACCCACTTGGCCCATACGGCTTGCAACTTGTAACATACTCATACTTGCAATTCATGCCACATACTCGAGCGTGCGTAACCTCCAGCGCGCGCGTCACTTCCACGGGCGCTGTAACTACGACTCGTAATTAATGTAATTTGTGAACAAAACCAACAAATAATCGCGCCCGCGCCGGCTGGAGAGAGAGCAACACTCGAATGATTCTCAGTTAATACCGAAATTAGAATTGTTTGCTAGCACTAATGCTTTCTAATCTAAATCACCTGTGCATGACAATGTATTAAGTTCCTGCTCATCAATCATCTTCATCATTATCAACCAATCGTCACATTACTTGGAATCTACATTACATTACCATACTGCGGGGGAACGAGAAGACTGGAAAAGCTACTTACACTAGATTTGAAATTGCAGGTTCTAGGTAATTTTTGTCGCTTTGACCTGGCGGGATCAAGATTCGGAGACAATGCGAAAAAAAAGTAACGACTGCAAATAAGCGTTTTAATACCTATATTAAAACTTCTATCGAGGTAAGAAACTTAACAAACTACCTTTGCGTTACTTAATAGATACTACATATAACCTGAAATTTAGTTTCTTTAACAGTAGTCTCTCATATACCTCCTCTAGGAGGTAATTACCAGAGGCTGTCTGTTAAAATTGATATAAAGTACAACTATACGTAAATACCATGTGGTTCAAATTCAAATTCAAATTCAAATGATTTATTCAGTAATAGGCCGCAATGGGCACTTTTACACGTCATTTTTTTAAACTACCAGCGCTTTCGGAAAGACCATCATTGCCAAGAAGAATGCGCCGCAGAAACTTGGCAGAAAGTCATTTTTTCATAAAATATAATTACAAATAAAATACTTAAAAACTATATTATACATTAAAGAGAGAAAAAATACAAAAAATAATAATAAAGAAAATACAGATGTATGGTCCCTTAGTTAATACTAACACTAACTATATCTAAACTATATCTACGTTCAGGAAGTGTAGAATGCTTCCACCGTCATAATAAAATATAATAAAGATCATATATTTTTTGCCTGCGAGGTGGATACGTTAAATGGAATTTATTAAGTATGCAACTTTCTGAAAAAAAAAAAAAGAAAAAAAAAAGAATATTTTTTGAAAATACATTCAGGTCAAGTAACCATTAAGCTTTTGGATTTCGAAGGCAAGTTCACGTCTGCGCCCCCAAAGTTAGCTCACACGCACTCATGTCATGCTCTGAAAGCAGAGCGGTACCGAGGCATGTATTGCTTCCGTTCCCATAAGCTCTATGGGATCGTCTTGGGAACTTCGACGTCGCGAGCCTGTGACTAGAATTTAAACTAAAAATATAAAAGTTTAAAATCCATAAGCTTAACAATATACAGCCTTAAACATAACAAGGGGATGTATAAAGTCCCTGAGTTAATAATAAAATATTATACAGCAAGGGATGTATAAAGTCCTATGTTAATAATAAAATTCCTAATCTAAATAATTCAGAGATGTATATAGTCTCTAAATGTCAAAGTAAACTAATTAAATTAATTAAATTATACAATCTTCAGAGGTGTAAAAAGCCTCCAAGGTCAAAAACTAATAATAATTATTAAAATAAGAAATGGAGATGTATAAGGTCTCCAAATGTCAAACTAATAAATATTATAAATTAAATTCTGCAACGCGGACAACGGCAACAGAACCAGAAACTAGACACGAAATGCGCCGGGACACTGCCAAGTCACACTTCACAACACTATACAATACAAATACACCGACATAAACACACACACACACACACACACACACACACAAACACGAGTACATCACATCACACATCAACATCCCAATTTGTCATCGGCTTTCAGTTTTGGCCATGTCGCATCATCACATAAGTACTCCTCAACTTTATAGTAAGCTTTCTTCAGGAGTGCACTCTTTATGTATTCTTTAAAAGAGTTGTGTGGCAATTTCCATGCTTCTACAGGAACTTTATTGTAAAATCTCACGCAGTTTCCCACAAAAAGATTTGCTTACTTTCCGTAGACGGAATTTAGGAACTGCAAGCTTGTGCTTATTACGAGTATTGATATCATGTACGTCTGACACTTTCTTAAAGGACTCGATATTCTTGTGTGTATACAATATCACATCATGTACGTACTGTGAAGCTACTGTGAGGATGTTTATCTCCTTAAAGCGTTCTCTAAGTGAATCTCGGGAGCCAAGGTTGTAGATCGACCGGACTGCCCTCTTCTGTAAAATGAAAGTTTCTATGTCGGCTGCCTTGCCCCAAATCAGCATACCGTAGGACATTATGCTGTGAAAATAACTGAAATAAACTAGCCGGGCAGTTTCTTCGTTGGTAAATTGCCTGATTCTTCGTACAGCATAGGCGGCAGAGCTCAATCTACCAGCAAGACCAGAAATATGCGGGCTCCATTGTAAATTACGATCCAACGTAAGACCAAGAAAAACAGTCTCATGCACAAGATTCAGATTCTCTCCGTTTAAGGAAATAATTGTTTCAAACTGTCTTACATTAGGCAACGAAAATTTTATACACTTAGTTTTAGCTGCATTTAGTAACAAATTGTTAGCAGTGAACCAGTTCAGCGCCTCTGCTAAAGTTTCATTGATGTGGGTTGGATTTTCTTGTTGCCTGTTTACTTTGAATATCAAAGAAGTATCATCTGCAAACAATACTATGTTGCATTTCTGTTCTAGTAAGTGGGCAGGTCATTTATATATACTAGAAAGAGAAATGGACCCAAAATGGAGCCTTGAGGAACTCCAAGCTTCACCGCTGAGCCAGCTGACTGAGTTCTATTTATGTCCACTTTTTGAATTCTTTGGCTGAGATAAGACTTAACAAGGTCTAGTGCTTTAGCTGAAAGTCCATAGTGTTGAAGTTTGCGGATAAGCGTCTCATGCTCCACGCAATCGAAGGCCTTGGAGAGGTCGCAAAAAATTCCTATTGCATCTTGCGAATTTTCCCATGCATCATAAATGTACTTCATGAGACTTGCAGCTGCATCTGTTGTTGAACGGCCTTTTGTGAAACCGAATTGCTGGCTGTGTAGTAGGTTGTTTACATTGAAGTGACGAAGCAACTGGTTAAGCATGATCTTTTCAAACACTTTACTCAGCACAGGGAGCACAGATATCGGACGAAAGTTGCCAGGAGCTCCTCGACTTTGTGTCACATGGCTGAAAATCAATCACAGTTGTAGTAACGCCAGTTGTTTTAAGGCCAATCAAACCTTACATATCGGGATTTATTATTGATCGGTGTAATGATATTCGAAATTTTGAAATTCGATATTTTAGTAATGGAATTCGTATTTTTGATATTTCGGATTATTATTGAGTCGGACTTCTTATTGTTCGGCGTATTAAAGTTCGGAACTTTGAAAATCGTAATTTTAAACCTTAGATATTTTTAATTTTCGGATTTACTCGTATGAAGAATCGGAATAGTCATATTAGGAGTTTTAAAACATTCGGAATTATAAAAATCGGTGTTTTGAAATTCGTGATTCCGACTTTCGGCATTTAGTTTTTCGTATTTATGTAGTGTACATACCCGCCGTCGCCGCCGCGCTGCTGCCGCTGCCGGCGGTGATCGAAGAACCGGACTTAGCTACACACATAAGTAAGTACTTTTAAATTCTGCAATTATAAACGAAACAAAGATGCGTTTGTCGAGTTCTCCCGGCTTACATCGTCAGACTGAGCAGATCATTGGCTTGATTTGTTGGGGATTTCAAAAGAATCACAGCGGCTGATCCGGATGATCCGATCATCCTCAACAACGACAACAGTCTCTTAAACCAAATCCCTCAATCTGCGCTCGTAAATAAATTAGTCGGAAGGAGAGTCTTCGTCCCCGAGCCGGACACGGCCCACTTTAAACTTTGTGGAACGAAGTTTACAAAGTTTTCACAATTTTGATGAAAATTGTAATTTAAGTCGTAATGAATTCATGATACGTTTTTTGTCATTTCATTACGTTACCTGGCTGTTAATACGAATGGCGTGTGCGGCGCGAGGCGCGAGGGAACGAACAATAGCCAGATTAGCACGTTGATTGTCCGCGCTCGTCGCCGCTCTCGCACCCGCGCCCGCTCCCGCTCCCGCCCCCGCTCAGTTAAAGCGCCGACATGCAGCTTTGTCCTGCGGCTCGCTATTATCCTATTATGATTCACAGGAGTGTGCTGCGATATTCTACCAGTCCAAAGGAAGGTACCTGTTCGGTTCGCTTCGCATACATTTTAGTTTCAAATACCAACCCAAGTTATAATTGAAGCACCTGATACTAATATGAAAATGTATTTTAATGTACAGGGTGTCTATGACCATGGGGCTTTAAATTCAAGGTTTAAAACAGTTCGTCAAAAATAAACAAATTTCAAAGGAATGTATTAAAAACATCTCAAAATGATGTTCGTTATCTTTAGATTATGCTATTTAAAACAAAATGTTCTCTCACAGTAGGTATATACTCATACAGATTCGGGTGATAGTTAATTTTGTAATAACCGCATGGCAAGCGGGTAGGACCCAATTAGCAGAAAAGTTTTTCAACATCCGAAAAAACTGTTTATATGAAACAAATTGATTCCCAGAGCAACAGATGATAGTTATTCACACTATATGTAGCGCTTTTAAAACGCGGCGCTTTTTCATCCAGCATTGTTGGATCTTTGACGTTGAGCGGTCGGCGGGTTGAAGTGAAATCAAAGTTAAAATAACATCAACTTTGAGTTTTAAACGCAACTTTGTCTTGTGTAAGTGCCTAGTTTGGCGCCAAATACAGTGTTTGTATACTAAATTCGGTGTAATCGAGTAATGGGCCATATGGGCGGCGGCGCGGCTGCGGACCTCCCGGCGCGACCACTTTCACACTCGCGATAAAATTACCCGAGGAGATTGTTATCTCCGTCATTGTTTATATTATTCTCCGCGTAAATACGTGTTCGCATAAGAATATGAGGAATAAAATGTTAAAGACCTTCATTGCGATACATATGAGTGGGACTCACGTAAAAATCGTACGAAAATCGACTGATACAGCCCTACTAAGATTGATGCGGTGATTTGTTTTCTCAAATCACTGGAGCAAAAGAAATAATCGCTAGTTCGGTTTACTAATGTTTCGGCGAATAACGTTTGGCAACCTGTTTCATTTCGCAACTTTTTCATTTCCCAACTGTTTAACATTTCTGAAACTAAAATATTTCAGGATTTTTATAAAACTAACCTAACCTAAAGGGCTCTACACGATGGTCCTGAAATAAATCCTGAAATATTTACAGTTTTAGAGTTTGCGAAATGAAAAGTTGCGAATGAAAACAGGTTGCCAACGTTACGTTGCGAAAAGGCAGTACTCGCGCTAGTTCATTAGTCGCAGCACCCGTCCCCGTCCCCATCCCCGTCCCGTCCCCGTGTCAGCCGCCGAGCCTCACGCGAGCAAAACACAACCACACCACCAGGAGTGCCGCTAGCGGCGTCGACCAGGCCACCCGATCCAAGTCGACCTGTTCACCTTCAGCCTTTGTGAATATGCGAAACACTTAAAAGTAAGCAAAACACTGCAACTGAGCTTTTCCCGCAAGTTGTTTGGAAACGTCTCAAAATAAACCTTTGCTGTGTAACTTTAGAACCTCGTATCGCGCGCTAGAAACTGGATTCAACGCTCGCCCGCAAAGCGAGTGCAGTTAAAACGGAAATAAAGAAACTTCCTCGCGCCTCTCGCGGTGCCAACGGAGCGCTGAGCGCCCGAAAGGCAGGATTCAATCAACTGAAATTCGTATAATTATTTGTAGAGTTACACTGAAAACTTTAATTTGTTCACGTACACCTAAGTATTTAGTTCACCCCTAACAACATTTAATATCGCGTTGTGTCGGAATTCAACGAAAAGCGCCCCACCATCATACCGCATTCAGCGCCAAGAACCCGACAGCCGAGTTGTAGAGTTCTCTGTTACGTACTTTGTAGGCTTTGTACTACGTATTTTTATATAAACGAGCAGACGGGTCACCTGATGGAGAGCGATCACCGTCGCCCATGGACACCTGCAAAACGAGAGGAATCACAGGTGCGTTTGCCGACCTTTTAGGAATTGGTAGGCTCGTGGCTGTACACATAAAAAACGTGTCTATCTATATCTGAATGAACACCAGCTTTAAAAATGAATCTTAAGCCGCTCGGAGTCGTGTGCCTGGAAAACAGTTTGCAGGTGGTAGGACCTTGGTGCAAGGTCCGCCCGGAATTGCTACCACCATATATGCTCGCTAATCCTGCTGTGAGCAGCAGTGCTTGCACTGTTGTGTTTCGGCGTGAAGAGTAAGACAGCCGGTGAATTACAGGCACTTGAGGTATCCCATCTT
>NC_133473.1:17845430-17901895 GCF_025370935.1 Choristoneura fumiferana
ACTACTATTTTTCGATTCAGTGATTTGTTTGCGAAATATTCAAGTTTAAAGTGCAAATTTTCATTAAAATCGAGCGTCCCCCCCCCCCCTTAAATCTACCGGTGGGAGGAAAAATTGAAAAAAAATTCAGGATGGTAGTAAGTATATCAAACTTACAAGGAAAACTATAAACGGTTTAACTTTGCTTGAGAATTATTTGTAGTTTAAGAGTAAATAGCAGCCTAAGTATTAACTATACCTAAACTTGGAAGATTCCTTATAAAATACGAATCCTTAGAAAAATATTACTTAATATATATAGATTTCAAGTTTCTAGGCCCAGCGGTTTGGGCTGTGCGTTGATCTATACGTCAGTCAGTCAGTTTCTACTTTTACATATATAGATTTTTTCGTAATGGAACCCTATTTTGGGCGTGTCCGACATGCTCTTGGCCGGTTTTAGTTTTTATATAATCTTTTCCCAATGTGGTTTATTGTTTTTTATCACCCATTAGTATCATAACAGCTCCCACAACAATGGTTTTGTGTAAGGATACAAAACCATTGTTATGATAGACCTGTGGCCGTATTGTAAAACGCTCTGGCGCTCGAGATTGCATTCGCCATCTCTTTCTATCGTCGTCCTACAACGTGTGACAGAAAAAAAGGGTACACGATCGTGATACCGAGTGCGCTAGACGCTAGAAAATAAGCCCTGGTAACAAAACACAAATCTTGCATCCATCATAAGTCGATGAATTAAAAGCAACTTACCAGTATTTCCAATCACCCCAAAACACCCTATCCCCATACAGCGCCAACGCATAAGCATCGATATATTATCCGCCAATATCTTCCTTCCTTGCCATTGATGAACGCGAACTCTATGGTCGGTGGTTCAAGCGCGGCCCAATAAATGGTTCTTTTATCGTAGTCTAATGGCTATAGCGTGGACTTTGCCCACTTGGTCTATGAGAGTTGAGGGCGACGAACCGTCCATGGCTGCGCGTTTGATGGTCTTGGAACCGAGTTCTGACCAGTACATATAGCTGAAACACATTTACCATTTCATTAAAAAGGAAAGCAAGTTATGGTGATTTTGCTGTCAGGCTCTCTACATATAGGCTTCCTACACTATAACCTAACCTACATAGAAAAGTTGAAAACCCCCCGACATTGTCATTTCAATGTTCAATATCTCAAAAGCGGCAAGAACCACCACAAGAAAACTAGCTTTCACTTCAAACTTCTTTTGGCGTCGGGGGTTAAGAATTAAGTTGATTTTGATTCACATAATGAATTGATAGATCGTTTATGAAGTTAGGTAGACCTGAATAAAAGCGTAGGTAATGGACTCGTACCCTTTCTTAGGATCCAAGGCAATGCTTTTAGGTTTCTTTAAACCCTGCCATATAAGCGTCCGGCGACTAGAACCGTCGAGTCTGGCGACTTCTATGCGCTGCGTTGTGGTGTCAGTCCAGTAGATGTTCTGCCCTGACCAGTCTATCGTTAAACCTGAATTGACGAAGTTTTAAATTAGTATTTTTTCAAGAAAAAAATAAATAAACGATGGATTTAGTGAAAAGTAATCAGTGAATTATGGTAATTAATTTGTTGGAACAAGTTTAAATATTGATTTAGCGTCAAGCTCAATTAAGTAGTGTCTAAATCTATGAAAATGTCAAATTTAAATCAGGTTTAATACATTAACTAATTTTCCAGCAAGTGGCAAGAAGTATAACCCTTTACCAGGCCAAGGGATATATTCCACCCACATCATATATCGGTAACCGTAGTCAGGTTTTAACTCCAAACCACCTACAAAATATTTTGTCAATCCCTGAAAATTTATTTTATGATCTTCATTCACAAACACGCTTCTAAATTGCGTAATATATCTTTGGCAGCCGTTTAAATTCACTTGAACGCTAATTTCAGTAAACTACGGAGAAATTCGAACACTTTCCATAATTTCTATGAAACAGAAGTACATAGGTCGAACAATTTTGATATTTTGTAGATTTTGAGTGTTGAAAGCTAATGTAATCGTTAAAATTGCTAAATATTCATGCATTATTGTGTATGACCAGAATTAGGGAATTAGGTTGACATTATCCCATGGCCTTATTAGAGTTTAACTGTGTGGGAGCTATTTTTCCCATGGCCCGGTAAATTGTTTGTTATGTCATAAAAACTCACGTAAGTAATAAAAACAGTTTTGTGTTCACCTAGAACGAATTCATGTACCAAAGAGACCCAAAGTCTAATCGGGCCATGGGAAGAATAGTTCCCACACAGGAAAATTCTAGCCAGGCAATGTGATAGAGTCATCCCACATCCTAATTCTAGTCCTATCACAAGGATGCAGGAGATTTAGCAAAATTATGATTATATTACCTTACAATCATTAAAATCATGAAAATAACAAAAAATGGTTCGATATATCTGCTTGTGTTTTTCTTAAATTCAGTAAAGGGTCGAATTTGTAAACACCATAACATCATGGTCAAGTGGATTTAAACGGCTGCTAAAGATATATTATTGGATTTTAAAGCGTGTCATGAATGAAGATCATAAATAATGTTGTCAGTGATTGATATAATGTTTCGTAGGAGATTTGGAGTTAAACCTTGACTATTATAACCATATAAGATGTGGGTGGAATATATCCCTTGCCTGATCAAGAATATAATAAGACAAATCTAGTATGACAGTTCATTACTTAGACAGGCGATGGGATAACCGTAACCCACATATTTATTTCTGGTTTAAAGGAAGATTTCCGACTTTCATAAATACATTTTTGACAAGGCGTTCAATACGGTTGCAACAGCATATAAAGTACGTATTAAGACACGCTGGTTCTTCGGTGCCTGGTAAAGGGATAAAGGAACATGCAGACGAATTTAAAATTCTTTTGCAATATTTTTTTTCGATATCAATAAAATGCATTATTGAGTACTTAAAATTTACTGTTTATTGTAATAAAGTCATTAAAATAGGATAAATTTGATATGCCCAATAGTGGTTGATTTGTTTTCATCATCATCAGCATCATCTCAGCCGTAGGATGTCCACTGTTGGACATAGTCTTCCCCGATAGGCCTCCAGTTGCCTCGGTTGGAAGCGGCTTGCATGTACCGTGAACCCGCGACTTTAACCAGGTCATCCGTCCATCTCGTTGTTGGAGGTCCTATGATGCGCTTGCCGATCAGCGGTGTCCACTCGAGTACCTTTCGACCTGTTCTCCGTGCTATATGGTCTGCCCATTGCCACCACGCGCTAATTCGCTTGGCTATGTCAGTGATTTGTTTTAATACAGAATTATGAATTGAAACATACCTTCTACTAAGCCCATCCCTTCCAGAATCTTTTCCATATGCGCACCGTTTATTGAACAACGATTGATGGTCTTAGTTTTACTGTCGGACCAATAGATCTTTGAGCCGGAGACGTGGACAGCTAACGCACTGGAAAAACAACATGCGTAGTAAACATCACGATCAGTCGTCGGAAGTCCACTGTTGGACATAAGCTTCTCTTATTTGTACATACATTCGTAGTACTTCCTACTTACAAATATACTAAAACTAACTGGAACACCTAGAGCTATTGTTAACATTTTTCGCGGGTTCCGCGCCTCTTTTAGACCTCGGACAGGACGCCAGCAAGTAGCGCCGCAACTACCGTTTTTTCTGTTAATTGCGTGTGCTGCTAGGTACCCACTGTACTACGAGCGGCTCGGACGCGCAATGAACAGAAAACACGCTCGCTAAAACGCTGCCTGACGGCGACCAGTCCGCGCCCTTAGGCAAAAGCATTAAGCCAGTTGTCCACGGCTGGGTGACTGACAGACAACAGGCGAAGTGTACGTATCGCTGATTTAGCGCTATCATTTCCTTTTCGGTGACGGTCCAGAGATCTCTTGACACCCGGCAGTGGATAAAAGGTTGTACGCGTAAGTTTAGCGCTTATGCTAGAACATGCAAGTGTGGCCACAATGCGGCACTGAATGAAGAGTAGATTGAACTGAAAGATTGAAAATACTACTGGATAGCCAGTGATCCTCCTAAAACAAAATAATTTTATCAACTAACCTGACTTCCTTCAAATCTTTGATGGGTAAAATGGCGTCATTATTGTCAAATTCAATACTTATGCGCCCTATCACATTTTTACGGCTGTAAATTAAAAATGCTTCGGGTTCAATGCACGTTTTCTTATCACTTTCAAGCTCAAGACCTGCAAATTTAAATGAAGTTTATGATGAAAATCATTTCATACATCATTTAACTTACAATGTTGTATACAGATTTATCTCTACTTTTAGGGTAGTATAATATTTTTTGTTTTCTTGCTGTTGGATGCACTTACCTAGCGGACAACTGCAAACGTAGTCGCGTGGGCGGTTGAAGCAGAAATGCGAGCAGCCGCCATTGTTGTCGACACAAGGGTTCCATCCCATTGGCTCATTCATTCGGAACGCCTTTATGCCCATCACGTTGCCCATTTGTTCTACTACTGCTTGTCTGCTCTGACCTGTAAAAAGGATTTAAACATAATAACAGCCTTGCGCAATAAAACAAAAGAAAATAAAATACATTACATTACGTACAGTATTGCCGAAAAACACAAATAAGGACCGCACCCAGCGTGATGCTGCGGCGAACCGCAGCGCTGGTTTTCTGTGGGACCCTTTTACTAACCTATTATATAAATTACTTCCCTGTACTGTAGGGATTTCGAAAAAATCGTCTTTCTTCTTTGTTTACGTATATGGCGACAGTCTCAGTTAATGTTTTGATTTGAAAATCGAGCAATACTAAGTAGCAATAAAAAAAACTTTTGAAACTTTATTAACTTCCATTGACAAAGTATATGATGGTTCTGTAAGGATTCACTTACCAGTTGCTACGTCAATTCGGTCCAGCGTTCGCCTATGTATGTCACTCCAATATAGATGTTCCCCAAGTAAAGTAAGGCCAAATATGTGTAGAATGTCACTGTTGTGCAACTCTACTCTGTTAGAGCCGTCCATATCGCAAACCTGTTAGAAAAAAAAAAATAAGATCATTTTGCGTTTTGGAAATTGAGTTATATATTACGATGAATATTTCGCAGTATATAATCCGTTTAACGAAGCGATTTTTCATTATAAATACTAAGAAGATCGGAAAAATCATATTTGAGAACCAGGAAAGCTATAATGCAGAAAAAAATGTTTCTTGCAAAAAACTAAGTCCTTGAAAAAAGTCGAGTCAAGTTTTGTCTATTAAAGAAACTGACGTTTCTATTTCTAGGGATCCATATCTGCAGGGTGGATCATAAATAATCATAATAATAGAGACTCTTCTGTTTGTCAATATTTGCCTGTCTTAGGTCTTTCTGTATCTTTTTAACCACAATAGAAAGAAACTTAAAACTTTAGTTGTTACTACAGCTAGAACAACAAAAACAATAAAAACTAAATAAATTAAAAAAAAAACACAGTTCATACATGAACTACAGGAACGTGGTGTTTCGCCATTTTTGCTCAATTTCAGAAAAATAATACATTGCCAATAATGTTTTATGATGTATTTGAGCATCTTGACTCCTCCCTTATATTTGACAATGACTGTAGTTTTACATGTGAACATTTGCGTAATTACGATTCGCACTTGGCTAGTTTATTCATCAGTGAGCAACATACCTCGATTTTCCTTAGCCTGCCATCTCCCCAATACAGCTTGTTGTTCACAGTGTCCAATGCGATGCCATTAGGCCAGATCAGTTTTTCCGACACCACTAGTATCCTTCCACTACCGTCGAGGTTGCTTCGCTCAATCTTTGGCTTTTTCTCGTTCCAGTCAGACCAGAACATCCATCCTGCAGTCGGGTGGACGGATATGGCGCGCGGATTGTATAAGTCGTCGTGGATTAGAACCTGGGATAAATTCATTAGTAAGACATTTTACTCTTTTTAGCAATTATAATGCTGCTGGGCAGACTTCTTTTGATCACCCGCACCTCTGTCCAGAGCACTGTCTTACTTTTCTTTTTACTATTATTTTTATATGTCCAAAACGCAAAATATTAATTACGCGTAGCGAGAAGGGAAACTTATTGATCAATCAAGATTTATCGATAGCGTATTTTGAATTGTTTAAATACAGCTTTTGGTTATAGTTTCTATGCCTTAGAGTTATATATTCCTAAGGGGCTGTTTCACCATCCATTCATTAGCGTTAACCGACGGTTAAATGTGATGCCGTCTCCGTCTATGCGAACAAAACAAATAGAGACGGCATCACACCTAACCGCCAGTTAACACTAATCAATGGATGGTGAAACAGCCCCTAAGTGTACAAAATTAACATAAAAAAATATTTTGACTCACTCATATTAAATTATATTCTTACCTTTCTGGAGCTTCCATCCAGGCGGGCCACGTTGACAGTGTCTGTGACTGGGTCGGTCCAGTAAATATTCCTCGCCAATGGATCAATGGCAATGCTGTCGGAAACCACGCTGTTATGGATAACCACTGACTGTTCACTGCCATCTAAACGCGCTCGCGATATCGTCTTTGCCTAATGAAATCAATACAGGATTGAATATAGAGTATATTTATTATTTTTTGGATACAATAACAAGGGATTTAAAGAAAATATAGCTTGAAGAAGAGTTAGCAGGTTACCAATATTGAGTGATTAACACTGACCTCTAAATGTAGGCCAGTGGGGGATTAAGCGCCTAAGCAGCGGCCCAGGGCGGCAAAGCTAAATAAAGCCCCCCAATATTAGAAGTCGATGTATTAAGAATATTTTTAGCCTTGTTGAGGAATCAGGACTTTATCAAGAGAACTTGAGGACATTTGGAGGCCCCCCAGGATTTGAGCAGGTTGGCCCTTCTGCCCCATTGTTAATCCGCCACTGATAACTACATACATATGTACGTCTCTAATAATGTGATTTCTGAACCTTACCATACCAAACACGGCAGTCTCGTAACAGTTTAGAATGCCAAGAATCGTATTTCTCTACTTCGAATTCATGTCGAAACCATGACCTCGTTAAAGTATCTAGGTACTTACCAAACTATCTGCCCAGTAGATGTACTCAGTCTTTGGATCAAAGTCAACTGTGACGGCTCTCTTTAAATCTTTAAGTGGCAGTGAGTATGGGGTGAAATCTGGCGAGTCCAGGGATATCTTAGTAAGCACTGTGCGACGAGCCACTAGTAGTAGAGACTGTGGTGTACTGAAGCATGTTGAGTTGCTACCATCCTTTAGCTTCAGCCCGGTCGGACAGGAGCACACATAGCCTGGGAAGAAACTATTAAGTCACTTGTGGTCTATAGGATCAGACTGCACTAAAACTACTACTACTAAAAGTGCCTATGCAGTTATTCCCAACAAATTCTGCTATATAATATGGAAATTATTGAATGCTACACATACATGTGAAAGTAATTCCTCAACCAAATCCGTATTTGCTGCAGAATTCATTGTGCCACCGTGCGATAAAAAATTTCGCGAATCTGTATCTGTGGGTCAGGTTAAGTTTCAGTATGTGGGTTATAAGTAACCAAACATGGTGAGATTTCACCCCTACCCCTTTATAGTGTTGTTTTATTTCCCTGTACAAACTATTATGAACAGGTTGTCAAAGACTTCCGGATGGCCAAGTGGTTAGAGAACCTGACTACGAAGCTTAAGGTCCCGGGTTTAAATCCCGGCCGGGGCAGATATTTGTATGAATAATACAAATGTTTGTTCTTGGGTCTTGGATGTTTAATATGTATTTAAGTATGTATTTATCTATATAAGTATGTTTATCCGTTGCCTAGTGTACATAGTACAAGCTTTGCTACTAGGTCAATTGGTGTCAAGTGTCCCACATGATATTTTTATTTATTTTATTTTATTAAAGCTGGCTGATTGATGCGAGGGGAGGCCCCAAAAATGTTGCGAATTTATCATGACCTTAAACGAAAAAAAAATTGGTGGCAAAAAGGTTCCAAAACCAAAGTTGCCATCTAATTTTCAAAGGCAAAATAAAAAACAGTGGCATTTTAGTTCAGGCCTAATTCAGGCATTTTAAAACAGTATGTATAGAAAAATTCAATGACATACCAGGTGCAGTTGGTGATAGTAAACAGAGATGTGAGCATCCCCCATTATTGACTTTACATGGATGGTTTCCCACTGGAGGCAGCTGACGGCTGCTATCATATACTCTGATGTCCACAGGCACTGGCTCGGACTTTATCAAATCCTTCATTGGTCCATTTGTTGATATATCCCATGAGTAGATTTTCCTTAGAAAATAAAATGTGTTCATCAATTTCTTACCCAATATGGTACGAAATACTGTTATTATTGACATAGGAGAAAAGAACAGTGCTAATCTAATATGCAAAAATGGTATTGTGGTGTAATTAGTTGCATGCTTGGCACAGATCACTAAAAGATGTGGGTATAAATTCTACAGAAAAACCAGAAAAATAAGACCAGCGCTGGGAATCAAACCCAGGTCCTCGGCATTCTGTGCCACATGCTATACCACTACACCACCACTGAATAGTGATACAGACACGAATTTCTCCTATGCACCACATATCTCAGCTTGTTTGTTTTCTTATTTAGTCACTTAAGCAGCGACACTAGCGACATCTATGCTGTAGCCCTCATAGAGAAACTTTCAGCACCCCATTGGAACTAACCACTCTCCCAGACTAGAGTTATTAAGCAATCAAGTTAGGATTGGTTTTTGGAATCTTTTTGTATTTTTTATTTCAATTCCAAATTTTTGTTACTTTTATGGTCATCCCGTAAAACTCATATCATATTATTATTATATTATATTTATTTTTATATATATGGGTCTTACGGGATGACCGTAAAAGTAACAAAAAAATTGGAATTGAAATAAAAAATATTTGGTATAAATTCTGTTCCACACATCCAAAATACTTTATCATTTTTCATAATTTTGTATATATTAATAATGTATAGGTATCTATACATTTTATAAAACAAGAATATAACAATCCCTTACCATGTCTTCCAGTCAGTCCAATACAGCTTGTCATTGAAGAATGTCAAAGCATATGGATATTCCAATCCTCCTTTAACAATCCTCTTTCTTTTTTCACCATTCAAGTCCATTACATCTATAAAGTGTAGATTGGCATCTACCCAGTAAATTAAATTATTGTTATAATCTACAGTAATGCCATTTGGCCAAAAAATATTATCTTTGACTATAATTTTCCTAGTGGCAGGATCACCATCCATACCAGCTCTTTCAATCTTAGGGGTTTCCCCCCAATCTGTCCAAAATAACAACCTGTAAAGTAAAATTTATGTTTTAAATTGCATTTTGGATTCACTGTTTGTTGTTGTTTCTATTTTATCTGTGATAAAGACCTGATGGTCCCAAAGGAAGACCAGCGCCATCCGTAAAGGCGGCATTATGCTGATTTGGGACCATTTTGTGACCATAATAAGTTTCTATTAAAAAATATATATTTCTCCATGTCATGCTACAAATAAACGTTTTCTTAGTAACTATTATTATTTTTAATAAACATTTTAAATTTATAAAAATGGCTGCAAATAAATAATTAGCAAAGATATAAAAATATGTGTACAAAAAAATGAATAAACTTAGTTTTTTTTTCTGTCTGTTTATTAGTTTTAAACTGATTCTTTCCATTTCATATATCCACGAGATACTAACCCTTCTTTAGGAACAACAGCTATGGCTCGGGGCAAGTCAACATCTGCCCAAAATAATACTTTTCTGTACTTCTGATCTATACTTATAACTTCTACGGTGGTCGTCTCCCCAACTGTACAATATATTTTGTCTGTGTACCAATCCACGGCAATGCCATTTGGTGTGATGAGGTCCTCTGATCCTATTCTAACCTGTAAAATACATTGTAATAATATAAGTAATGTAAATGGATCGAGTTCAATAAAAAAAAAATACTTTATAAAGTCTTTTAATCCATTAGATGCCTCGCGTGCCACAGTGGTGTGTAATTAACTACTTGTGATTTACCAATTTATGTAATTAGTTTCAATCACCTTAGAACATAGGATATTTATTAGGGATGGGCCGAAATTCGTTTTACATTTGGTTTAACTCAGCCAAAATTCGGTTTAAATGCCGAACATTTGGCACTATTAAAAAAGAAGTTACTTGTACTATTTTAACTGAAATTAATAGAAACATGTCTATCAGTAAAATATGCAACACAAATTAAATAGGCGTAGTAGGTATTCTTTTAATAAACATCTGGATTACAATTTGAAAATCAATAAAAAAAAATTGTTTCAGTTTTCACACACTAAGCATTGACAAAAATGAAGTAAGTATTTTTTTTTCATTAAAGGGTGTTTTGAAAAATCAAATTAAACTAATTGTCTCTATAATTCACTACAGGCAGTTTATTGAACTGAAATTTGGCCAATTTTTTTTCTTTTTACCGAATGTTCGGCTGAAGTTCATATTTGTTTCAAACCACATTCAGCCCATCACTAGTATTTATCCAAAAAAGTTGTTGGACATGCAACAGGTAAAAGTGAAATAGGTAGGTATTTATACTTTTACCTTTTCTCCTGAGTTTGTATCATTATAATTCATACACTGTATCAGCTCAGCCGTTTGATCTGACCAGCATATGAGGTCTCTTTTGTACAGGAAGTCAACAGCAGAGCCATGCTCCAAACCCTTGATTATGGTGCTCAGTTTGCCAGGTTTAGATATGTTTGCTACTCTTATATCTGTTCCTGTTGAGTACAGGAGCACTGGGTTACTGGCCACTGAATAATAGCCTGAAAAATAAAAGAAGAATAATTATTACCCGACTGCCCAAAGGAGGGTTATGTTTTTTGAGCGTACATATGTATTGTGATTATGATTAAATCCGAGCCACTGAACAATAGCCTGAAAAATATCATCATCAGCATCCCAGCCTATATACATCCCACTGCTGGGCACAGGACGGTTGGACTAAAGCAAAGGGGGTCCCGACTACACAGGTTAGGTTGTCAGTTATATGGGACCCCCTTTGCTTTAGGTGGACCCACAGGCCTCCTCTCAGAATGAGAGGGCTTGGGGCCGTAGTTCCCTCGCAGGCCCAGTGCGGATTGGGAACTTCACACACACCATTGAATTGCTTTGCAGGTATGTGCAGGTTTCCTCACAATGTTTTCCTAGAATAAATTATGCTTTTATGATTATAATCCAAGCCCAAATTATTTTTAAAGCCTTTTCTAACCTGACAATATCTGGATATAGCCATAAATATACTTGATGTGATTAAAGTATAGGGTACAGTCAAGGGCATAAATATATATACGTTCCCAAGGCGTCAAAAACAGCTGTACAGTTGATTAGCCAGAAATATCTGTACGGTAATCCGGCAAAAAAACATGTGATCATTTAGTTAGTCAAAAAGATCTAAACATTTACATGGCCATAAATAAATGTACAATGTCAGTCAAATATATGAAGGCAAATAGGAGGCCATAAATATCTATACACGCAACTCTCACATATATAAGAACAAAACCCAAGCCAAAAATATCTATACAGTCAAGGGCAATAATATCTACACAGTCAAAAATATCTATACAACAAACAAACAAGATTTCTAATTTTGAATTATGACAATCACCGAAAAGAGCACCGTTCTGTCATGATCGCTTTGTCCTTTTCATTTTGATCGTGACGTCATTGACGTGTCATTTGTGTTTCCTTTCACCCTATTATTTTAGATTCTGCTTTACAGCTATATACCATACAAGATAGGCAAGAAAATAGGGCAAAAATATCTATACACTTTAGTACCTTGTCACTTTAACCACTGTGACAGTTCATATATGGCAGTTCAAATATGACGAAAATAGACAAGGTACTAAAGTGTACACATATTTTTACATAATTTTTGCACATAAATTTTAAAATTTATGTGCAAAAACACCGGAGTTTATTTTTGATACCTCTACTTATGAAAAAATAAAACAAATTAAGCACTAAAGAGTAACATTTTTTTATTTGAAAAACTTAGGTAAATTACTTTGATCATAAAAAAAAGGCTACACATTTTTTTAATATTAAATTACCCCCGTTCATCATAAAAAATCCATATTTTCACCATATTAAGAACCTAATATTTTGTATACCCCCCATCTGCATCTTTCACCGCTTGCAAACGGTCTTTCAGGTCGTCCTTTGGATGCAAGATTCCTTACATTTCCTTCTTCTCTATACCTTTTCACCCATAAATGTACAGTACTCTTCTAAAACAAATAAAAGTAACAATAAGTCAATGAATACCAGTTTGCTACAAAAGGGGTATTAAAAAAACATTCGGATCACTCAATGTATGATTTGGCGCACTCACCATTACACCCAATTCCTCAGCAATTTGTGATATGGGAATTCTGTCTTCCCACATCATTACGATGCGGTGTTTTACATGGTCTGAAACTCTGTACATCATTTTTAAATATTTTCGATAATATCAATGTGTACCGATATCCAGAATAGCATTAAAATAGATCATTACACATAACACAAATCAAATTGACGCATATCAATGGCAAACTTGACATTCGAATACATTATTATCATTAAGTACTCGTACGAGTACTAAGTGGCCAGTATTTATAGAGTTGATAGAAACCTTTTTAAAATAGTTTTTAATATGATACTTCGAATTATGTGTACATATTAATGCCCTTGACTGTATAGATATTTTTGGCTTGGGCTTTGTTTTTATGTATCTGAGAGTTGCGTGTATAGATATTTATGGCCTCCTATTTGCCTACATATATTTGACTGACATTGTACATTTATTTATGGTCATGTAAATGTCTACATCTTTTTGACTAATTAAATGATCACATATTTTTTGGCCGGATTACCGTACAAATATTTCTGGCTAATCAACTGTACAGGTATTTTTGAAGCCTTGGGAACGTATATATATTTATGCCCTTGACTGTACATAGTAAATGCACACGTATTGTTATTGTTTTTCTGTCGTCTCTATACAGGTTATGTTAACATCAAATAAGTTGTTATTGATAATGCACACTTATACATACAATTCTAGATGCTAAGAAATGCTAAGATCAGTTAAGAAATAATTTTCTGTGTTATATGTATAAAAAGATAAGTTAGTCAATTTCCGAGGGGTAAACCTGTTAGGATTGAAAAATTTAGGCGATTTATTTTTGTTTACAAGTCGATTTGTTATGGTCATTTAATAAAAATCCTTGAGCAAATATTACCTTTCAGCTGTAAAAACATCAACAAACAGAACACATTTATAAAATTTTGTATTATTTTGTCCGCGTGAAGTATTCTTCGTCGTTTCGTCATAATGAAAACAAATGAACAGCACTTGAGTTTTTCATATGTTTATTTTAATGTTCGGTGCACCGACACTTTAAGGCACTTGGGTAAACAACTTAACACTTTTCTATGACATTGTTAACATAATTTAGTCTTCCAATGAAGTTTGACTATTATCGCAGCCCAAAATCAAAGTTGTAGATCAACAAATGAATGCAGGGGATAAAAGCTCTAGACGCACGCGACATTTTTATTTTCTTTTGCTTTTTTTTTTAGAAAAAAATGTTGTGGGGCTGCCAGCCACCAGCGGCATATTGACACAATAACAAACAACAATAAAATGTATATGTATTATTTGTGTATAAATGATTCATTCACTACCGAAAATTATAATAAATACATTTATGTAATTTTTACCATTCTACGTTATAGCATTGTTTTCGTCCAAATGGAAAATAAATTTTAATTAATTTTAAAAAAGTACCTATTTTTTAGCATGGCGTCCCTAAGGAAATGGACTACGTTTCGTTTCAAGCTAAGTGCGTTTAACTTCTGTTTTAAAATAAAATAGTTATAAAAACCAAGACTCCAGCAGGGCTACTATGAAACTTGAAACTCGAAGTTCGTGTTGTGCGGTCCCTCAGCAGCGGGGCTACTACGAAACTCGAAACTCGAAGTTCGTGTCGTGCGGTCCCTCTGACACTTATACTATTTAATACGAGAGCGAGGAGGACGGCACGATACGAACTTCGAGTTTCGAGTTTCGTAGTAGCCCTGCTATTCATAAAACCTTCGCATAAAACAGTCTGGAAAGCGCAAAACTTAAATAACTCACTGACGAAAACGCAGCCATTTGGGGCTACAGCTGCTTTTACTTATGAGCGCGTCCTAAGACTAAGGGGCTATCTCACCATCCATTGATTAGTGTTAACTGACGGTTAAAGGTGATGTCGTCTCGATTTGTTTTGCTCGAATAGACGGAGACGGCATCACAGTTAACCGTCAGTTAACACTAATCAATGGATGGTGAAATAGCCCCTAATGCCCCCTAAGACTTATAAGCTGCTAGCGCACGCGCTAAATATAAAGTAAACAAAGTAAAGATTTTTCATTCGGATTCCTAATTAGGATTCATTTACTCCATGCAGTACAAAACATAGAATAATAATTATGAAAGGAAACATCTAAAAATGCACATAAAGAACCCGACCAAGAGCGTGTCGGACACGCCCGAAATAGGGTTCTCTTTACGAAAAAATTAAGTAATATTTTTCTAAGGATTTCGTATTTTGTACGGAATATTCCAAGTTTAGGTATATTTTATAATACCTTATGCTGCTATTTACTCTTTAACTACTAATAATTCTCAAGAAAACTTAACCGTTAAGTATAGTTTTCCTTGCCGAGTGGTGGCCTAGTGGTTTGACCTATCGGCTCTCAAGCGGAGGGTCGTGGGTTCGAACCCCGGCTCGCACCTCTGAGTTTTTCGAAATTCATGTGCGGAATTACATTTGAAATTTACCACGAACTTTGCGGTGAAGGAAAACATCGTGAGGAAACCTGCACAAACCTGCGAAGCGATTCAATGGTTCGTGCGAAGTTCCCAATCCGCACTGGGCCCGCGTGGGAACTATGGCCCAAGCCCTCTTGTTCTGAGAGGAGGCCTGTGCCCAGCAGTGGGACGTATATAGGCTGGGATGATGATGATCATAATTTTCCTTGTAAGTTTGATATACTTACTACCATCCTAATTTTTTCAAATTTTTCCACCCACCGGTTTAAATTTTAATGTATTTAATAAATTTTGTTATTTTAATGAAAATTTGCACTTGAAAGTTGAATAACAAGGTTGGATGAGAAAAAAGAAATCACCCCCACTTTACGTTCATGGGACGTACTTCAAAAAAATGTTTTTTTTTTTTTTTATTTTATTATACTATTTTGTCGGCATAGTTTACATATATATTCGTGCAAAATTAAAGCTTTCTAGCATTGATAGTCTCTGAGCAAAGCCGCAGACGGACAGACAGACAGACATGTCGAAACTATAAGGGTTCCGTTTTTGTCATTTTGGCTAAGGAACCCTAAAAAGGAACAAAATATTTATACGACTCGAAAAAAAAATGTCCTAGTCACCATAGGTGTCCCTAAAATATTTGAAGAGTTCCTTCGATTTTATTAGAAGTCACCACGGAGTACTTTTATTATACTAGTGTGAAGTCACTCATCAAATCCTGACTTGGTTGGTGACGATGAGACCTAATTGTAAGTATTTCCATTCCAAGTTTTTTTTAACAATTCCATAAATGATGGAGTTCTACGGTGACAAACGCACACCTTGTCCTACTTTTGAAGTCGATTAGAAAACTCTGCCAATCCATCTCATCCTGAGGGTGTCGTAAAAGGCGGCTGGGACCTGTAGGCTGTAGGGCTACTACGAAATTTGAAAATTGAAGTTCGTATCGTACGGCTCCCTCTAACTCTCGTATGAAATAATATTAGCGTCAGCGGTACGGTACGATACGAACTTCGATTTTCGAATTTCGGAGTAGGCCTTCTGATGTGAGAGTGAGCAGCAGCACTTTCTATTGTGTACCTACTTAATTTAATTTAAAATAATACACATCAGTACATAAACATCATCACCCACATTATCATCATCATCAACATCTGTAATATAATAAACAAGGTGTGGCAAGGGGAAATCACCAAACTATTTTCCCAATAGTCGATGAAAATCACTTGCTAAAATCACTTTGTTAGGGGTCTACCCACATCTATCGACGCGGAATCGGCAATAGCCAATAGAAAAAAGCTTTATGTCTACGCAATAAGAGCGAAACATGGGCACTCGCAGGTGGTAGGACCTTGTGCAGGTGGTAGGACCTTGTTTGCAGGTGGTAGGACCTTGTGCAAGGTCCGCCCGGATTGCTACCACCATCTTGCTCGCCATCTTGTACACCATCTCAAATCCAGAATAAAAGGCTTTTATTATTAATCAGAGCGAAAAACACGTCGACGCGTCGGCAGGTGTCACCCGAGCCGATCCGAGCCGCATCATGCCTTACTTATTAGCTCTTATTGCGTGGACATAAAGGTTTTTTCTGTCGGCTTTTTCCGATTCCGTGTTTTAGATTTAGATGTGGGGAGACCCTAAGTAGCAAGTGCAGGTGTAAAGTGATTAGATTAAGTAGTAGTTAAAGTTAAAATTTGCCGAATATATCACCAGTTTTTTTTAATTTTATGCTCCTCTTTTTTCAAAGCTTAGGTTAGAGGGCCCCCTGAGCTCCGCGGGGCCCTGGTGCACTGCACCACCTGGCCATACGATAGCTACGCCACTACCTGAATGAAGCGATTCTATTGGTTCATGAAAAACACATTTATCGCAACACACATCCTCTGACATATCTTGTGGAAACGCAAGAAATCAAAAGTTAACTTTTTACGTCGTAACTGAAAATATTAAGCCGAAACCCAAAGACTTGAACTTTGGCGTATCTTAAACCCCAAACCCGTAATATGAAAATATGGCGCACCACGCTATAAACTAATACGAAACTATTTCCAAATTATTAACTTTGGTGGCGTCTAACATGTTGATTTGGATAATGTTCCTAAGTTGTGCTATTAATGTATATTAATGATCCTAAACTTGTACGAGTCGGCAGATGTTTAGTTTGGTGTGTAATGTAGGTGTAGTTTCGCGCTTCATTTCATTTCAACGTGCATAAAATTAACATTAGTTTCGAATGATAATAATGATAATTGATTTCTTGATGGATTTGCGTAATGTTATCTTAGGTTGCATTTAACTAATCCATTTTCAAGTAGAATGTTGGAATTTATAAGACGAGGATAGTTGACAATGTTATGACAACATCACATTTGGTAGGTATGTAAATAAACAAGGTGTTAATTATTAGACTGAAAACATCAGATACCACAACTATCTTTTTTATTTTGCCTCGTATCTTAAGACGTTGGGGTCCTAAATTTAGGAGTGTCGCGAGCTCTATTCAATAGGTAAGAAAGCGTTTTTGCCGCTGACGCTAATATTATTTAATACGAGAGTGAGAGGGACGGTACGATACGAACTTCGATTTTCGCAGTACTTAGCCCCTCTGAGACGAACACATTTCGCGATCGCACGGTCAAAAGAGAGGACAATTTTATTGCATATCTGGTGATGGTGACATCAGCATTGCACTCCATTCCATTGCTTCTCATGTCTTTTCTATCCCCGACGCAAAAAAGGGGTGTTATAAGTAGGGCGCGAAGCCAACGTCTGTCTGCCTGTCCGTCTGTCTGTTTGTCTGTCCGTGGCATCGTAGCTCTTAAACCGATGGAGCGATTTTGTTTTTTTACGTGAAAGCGAATTTCACGAAAGGGGTTCTTCCTGGCGGTGGTTCTTAGTATTTTTTTTAATAGCCTATGCAGTGGTTCGTGAAAGCACTACCTAATGAAGGGTAAACTCCCCCTAGCCTTAAAACGTAAGCTCGTTGACATGTGCATCCTGCCCATCCTAACCTACGGTGCTCAGACCTGGTCTTTGACTGAGGCCCAGAAGTTCAAACTCAAGGTTTGCCAGCGGGCTATGGAACGCAGTATCCTAGGTGTTCGAAGAGCTGATAGAATCAGAAACACTGAACTGCGCTCCAAAACAAATTGCTGACAATGATCAATTCAAACTGGGCAGGTATGGTTCCAAGCCACGTTGTAGGCCTAACATTATTTGAGCGAGACTGGCAATGTTTGCCGAAGCCAGAGACGAGTGGAAGGAGAAAGGGAGGCCTTTGCCAGCACACTTTGCGCGATCATCTGTAGCACCCTGTAACACCCTCTTTTGCATCGCCTGAACTTGCAAAACTATGAAGTTTCTGAATATAACCAATAATGAATCACAGAAAAAAAGGTGAAAAACCCCCGACTTAGTCGCTTTAAAGTTCAATATCTCAAAAACAGCTAATTTTGCCAATGCTAAAAAACCTGATTTAAACCGCTTTCAGTTTTAGATGAAGTATGTCGAACCAATGCTAGATTTCAAATTTCAAGGACGGTGCCACAGACAGATACACAGACAGACACACACAAAACGGTCAAACTTATAATACCCCTCTTTTTGCATCGGGGGTTAAAATAATGCAATGCTTACTTGTTGCGTGCGACAGAGTAGTAAGTATAATATTTTTTTTCAGGATTGACTTCTTAGCGGCCGGGCAGGTCATAAGGTAAGGTACAAACGTGGTGGCAACAAACGGTTCTATTTGTTTAATGAGTATTTGTCGGACCGTATTATTTGCCTCATGATTTTGCACCGCACGTAGACGCCTTTACTAGTAATACTTATCTAGGAGTAATATAATTTTGGTTACGTGAGATTAAACGGTCTTCAGATTTGGTATAACGGTACCTGAGAACCAACCGGCTTCTGGTTTTTACCCGACTGCCCGAAGGAGGGTTGTTGTCTAACTTTTCAATATTCCTTATAAAACATTTTCTTTATCATATCTAACCTATATAGGCCCCACTGTTGAGCACAGACCTCCAAGGCCTTTTGAGGCTTGGGCTAATGAGGCCCAATGAGGCTTCGGCTGCAGTTTTGTCTCATTTTAAACTACAAATGTTTTTTCACAAATAAGATCCGAAAAATAAAAAGGTGCGAGTCTGGGCTTGAATCGACGACCAGGGCCCAATTGCTTAACGTATTACAAGCAAATAGTATTAGTGAATTCTGGTGTTGCAGGTGTCCATGGGCGACGGTAAACGCTTACCATCAGGCGATCCATTTGCTCGTTTTCCCCCTATTCCATAAAAAAAGGTATTTTAAAAGCCACAGTTGGCAAAACTATGCAAAAGACTCTTTTCAAATTTCAAACTTTAAATCAAATCAACTAGCATAGAAGGAAAATTAGAATTTACGAAGAGCGTTTCGTTCTGATCGTTCCACCACGACCACTAATCGTCTCCATCACTATAATAACAACTAGCTTCGGAACAGACCGCATTTCGCTGAATGCAAGTTGAAAATAGCCCCTCTATTGTCTAAATATTGGCGCACAATTCGACCTATTTAAGACCAGAGAACAGTAGCTAGCCTTATTTGGATAGTTGCAGCGTTAATAGCTGGTGTTATCATGCCGGTTGATCAGTAAATAAGGTAGGTAGAGCGTTTTTACAGCTTTTTTTATATGTTTTGCATACTAACTGAATAAAAAGCCACAGTAGCCTTGTAAATAGTTTGACCTATGAACTATCAAGCAAAGAATTGGGGGTTCCTCTGAGTTTTTCGCACCTATATTTTAAATTTACCATGAGCTTTTGACGAAACGAAATAGTTCAGTTCTGTCTGTGAAATTTCCAATCCTCACTGGTTCCGCGTGGGCACTACAGCCGGAACCTTTTCATTCTGTTGTTATTAATTTTCGCCATGTGGTGTCCGGTGTTGCGCCCGGGTCCATATTGGCTCAAATACAATTTTTTTATTCGATTATTTATAATAATACCGCTTTGTAATCATAATAATAATTTCTCTGAAAACAGGGATATTAATAATATAAAAGAATTCAAGTCAAGTTTAAAAAATATGCTGATTAAAAAAGCTTATTATACCATTAAAGAATTTCTGATTGATGAAATATGATTTACCTACTTGTTCTTATAAGAAAAATGTATATATTTTCTGTAATTATCAATAAGGAAATGTGTCATGCTTTTAATGAGGGCTATCGCGTATGAATTCGCCACTAGAGGCGCTAGTGTAGCGTGAGGTCTCCGAAATATCAAATCTCATAGTTTTCGGGTGAGCTACGCGGGTTTATTTATAATTAGAATAATTTTGTGAATATTTTGCAATATCTGAAATTAATTATGGCAAATATGCCTTCCGGGGTAATGAATGTCTGTGTTTTGAGACAGTTTGTCTTTCGGCAACCTTTGTCCTCCCTTTTTTCCGAACAGAACGGGGACTATGCAACACTGTGGCATGCTCGATATTTCTATAGTACGGTTTTAAGGTGTATTAAATATGATTTTTATCTTAACTTTGTTTTCACGCCCGTAATAATAGACTTTGAAAGCCAAAATTAAAAACCTCACGCAACAGTGCGCCATCTAGTGAGAGAAAAAAGGATAGCCCTCATTGTATTTGACATACCTATTGTAATTGTTGATGAAATGTTAATGATAATTATGATAATGTGCTGATGACTTTATCATTGTAAGTTAAGAAGCTACTTAATTCTATTTCATTTTGTGACATTTAATTTACGTCTTGTTAACACACTTATGTTATGTTCAATTTACTGTCAGTGTGATTCTCTAAATTTCGTACGTCATAGTTGTTCTTTTGCTTACCTATTTATCACCTAATTGTATTTACCTATGTTGACGAAGTAAATAAATTTGAATTTGAATTTGAATTTGTTCGTTATATATTTTTAAATAATGATTTTTAATACATTGTTCATAATAATACATATTTCGATTTTTTTTACTCAAAATATCAAAACTGAGATTTTATCTATACCCATAATGTTATTTGGGAGAATTCCTTTATTTATAAACTAATTTCATATAATCATCTCAGTTCTAACCTAACCTAACCCACTTTTTTGGCAGGATTTCGGTTCTGTGAGGGTCGCAGTTCTAACCTTTAACCTAACCCACTTTTCTGGCAGGATTTCGGTTCTGCGAGGGTCGCATTTCTAACCTAACTTAACCCACTTTTCTGGAAGTATTTCGGTTCTGTGAGGGTCGCAGATCTAACCTAACCTAACCCACTTCTGGCAGGATTTTGGTTCCGTGAGGGTCGCTGTTCCAACCTAACCTAACCCATTTTTTGGCAGCATTTATATTTTGTGAAGATCACAATTCTAACCTAACTGGCTTTTCTGGCTTTTTAGTTTTTTTTTCAGTTTCTTTTAATGACTCGAGTGTGTAATTCCCTTACGGCCCGTGATACACACAATGACTTTCATCACGTTGCGAGGAAAAAAATGCAATAAATTAAATTATTTTGTGTCCAAACACTTCACAGCTCGGCAAAAAAAGGCGCTAAGAAAACAACTGAATAAAATAATGGCTACCCGCCTGTGCTACCCGCCAATACAGGGGGCTACTACAAAATTCAAAAATCTAAGTTCGTATCGTACCGTCCCTCTCACTCGTATTAAATAATATTAGCGCCAGGAAAACGATATGAATTTCGATTTTCAAATTTCGTAGTAGCCCCCCTGATTGTCACTTTTTTCGAGTCGTCTACCATAGATAATGCTAAGAACTGTGTTTAGTTTAGAATTCAAAATATGGTCTTACGCCGTAAGACTTACGGCCAGATTGTTCCAACGTGCTAAAAAAATATTTACTAAAATTATCGCAAAATAAATTGATATAAATTTAAAATGTAAAAATATCGAAGTTTCATGAAGCGTGGCAAATTTTTATGGGGTAAAATTGGGTTATAGCTAAGTTTTAAAGATGTAAATATAACGTTGACATCATAACTCCCTTGGGGAGAAAAACTATACGTAAATCCATAGCTCCCACGGGAACAATTAAGGCCATTTTCCTTCAGTATACAGACATGAAATAACATCATTGACGAGCAAGTGTGATGAAAAAAAACTTGTGTGTAGTGTAGTGCAAAGAATTGATATGGGACTTAAGTCATTTTTAGGGTTTCGTAGTCAACTAGGAACCTTAAGCTGCGTACGGATTGCGCGGTTGTTAGTATGAATTGTGACCACAACCGATATGGCCGGCCACACCGATGCCAGGACCGATATGGCGGCGTTTCAGGATATGCCTAGGAATTTCATGATCTGCCTAAACGTCACTAGGCAAATCGTTAATCGGTGAGTTTTGAACGATATGGCGGATGCCCCTTATCCAATTCATGAATATGCCTAGGAATTTCGTGATCTGGCGAATTTTACGATCGGCCGCCGACATATCACACGTCACTACTATGTACCTATGTACAGTCGCCAGCATTAATATCTGCTACAGCGGAGCGTGCTAAAATATTTGACACGTCCTTTCGGCCCTAGATATAGAGTCGTAGATATTTATGCACACTTGTTGTGTCAGATATTGGTGCTGGTGACTGTACAACAAGACAAGTCATCTTCTTAAGTTAGTTACCAATACTGACTCAAAAATTTCCAGTCTGAATTGTGCAGCTCTGACAGTAGGTATAATAAATACTTACACACGGGTCTAATTTATAACCTCCTTTTTTGAAGTCCTTTAAAATATAGAGTACTGACCGCTAGATGTTGAATTTATAATTATTGTGGGTGCTCGTGTCCTAGAGCCATAAACGGAGTATGTATACCTACTTGTTGAAGTGGTTGTAGAAGTGGGTCGAGAATGTAGTAACAGTAGTATTAATTAGTTACTTTTTATTAAACCGAGCTTTATTGTCGGAATGTAGCAGAGTTGCCAATTAGATTGAGTGCCCTTGTTAAATTCCCCGTCCACAACAATTAGCACGTTAATAATTCGCTCATTTAATATCGCTGTTTTTAATATTACCAACTGGCTGCCACTTTGATTAAATTAAGTAATAGCAGGGCGTTTATGGGCGTATAGCGGGAGTCCCACAAATTCACTCGTCGCTTAAGGAAATTTCTTAACAAATGATGTTACGCGCAAGACGATTCATAAAGTGATTCAGCCGCTGGGTGCGTGCGGGGCTGTTATTATATATTCCGCCGTAACGTTCCACGGCACAGATAGCTCGGATGAAATGGAGTGTCGAGGCGTCGTAATTTGTAAGACCCGAATTAAATTACGTACAGAATAATGATGCCCGCTCTCGTCTTAATAAGGCGGAACTGAGGTCGGTTGCGCTTTTTTCTGGAAGTTTGCTCATAAATTTAACAAAGAATACTTAGGCTTGTTTGTAACGAACGTGCGTACAAAAACACGGAAGTTTTAAATTGTTGACGCGGTGCCATGTTCAAGAACGGCCATTTGAATATTTAATTGCGGACCCTTCCATTAACTGATTGGGGCGTCACTAAAACAGTTGAATAACTGCAGGAGAAAGAAAACAAAGGAGTTATTACGGCGACCGTATTCCTGTTAACGGTTTTAGGTTTCTGCTCCGACAAAAATATGTTACTTAATTACTAAGAACCGAGTAAATGTTTCCTTCATTTATCTGTTAACAAAAAAATATATAAATTAGGCTACACATATTCATTAGCAAATCCAGCGACTGCTCTTGATGTGTGTCTCGAGCAAGTTAGCAAACAACAGGGTTTACATCTGGAGTACCTCATATTCACATTTGTTATTTGATCAAGACGCCATCTCCTTATTTAAATAAAAACTACTGTGTAGGCAAGGCTTTCTTCCCTTATAATGTTTGTATCTAATCATAATTATAAGCCTCACGATTGATTGCAAAAACAAAAAGAGCTTTTACTCAGGCATAGTGGTTCTCAAACTTATCCAAACCACGATTTAGCTGAAAAAGTTCAGAAATCCAGCTCGCCTGACGTTACCTACTACTTAATTATCTGTTAGAATTTATGAGGTGTTTTTCGTTTAAGTACATTGGTGTTCGGTGCCATTCGATATCCGCCTGCGATGCTACAGTAAGTTTTGGAAATGCTGCTCTATGCTATTGTTTGTTCATATTATTTGATGCTCTCTCTCTCTCTCACACACTTTCTAAGGCGTGAGGCGGTCTAAGGCTTTTAATTGCGGCTAAGTATAAATAATAAATAAACGTTTAACTTGAGTACCTCCTGAAGAAAGTAAAGATTAATACGGTTACCTACATTAGTTACTCATCATTAGGGCCTTAATTCTTTCGGCTTCATATTAAACGCGATCATAAAATTCATTGTAGCCGTTAAGAAATTAATCATCCTAAAAGAGGGTGTGGGCGTCGAAAAGTATAACATTATTTGGATGATGAAATTAATTTCATTCATTAAATTTACAAATTCTCTCGATTACGTTACTTAGCTATTAATGGTACGAAGTTAATGGGAGATGTATTTTCTTGTAATTTTATTCCAAGCTTTTGTTTTTGTGACGAATTTCCGGTAAACAAAAAGTCGTCCCGCTTTTGGGTGGTCGTTAAACATATTGAAAGGACTTGATTTATCTGATAATGACATAATTCGGGCGCTGTACCCAAAACTTTTTCTTTGATATGAAACACTCGGAGTTTGGGTATCAACGGAATACTTTGATACGAGAAACTAAACGTCTCCAGAGTTTCCTTTTCAATACAGATTAAGACGCGATAATTCTTTGGGAAGCATCCAGTGAAAGTCCTTTGAAGTTTTCTCCTGAACATGTGTTTGCTGAATCAAATTTAATTACGTGGAAATTCTAGACCTTTCACAGCCTTGTGACTAATTTTTTTAACAGGTACGTACAGGCTACTTTATCGCAGACACCTTTGTAAATAGATAAAAAACATAAAAACCTAAACAGTATCATTAGACAACCATAATATAAATCTTCCAGATTCTACTGTCTAAGATACTCGAGGTAGAATTCTCAACCTCATTAAGATTTCGCATCTCAACCTGTATGACAGGAAAAGGCTCATGTGTGCGTCATGTGTGTGATGTTTGAGTTTGAAACATTTAAAAATTGTATTTCGTAGTATGAGCTTACACCTAGTAAATATCGTATTAAATGCGTAGTTTTTTTGTGTGACAACAAAAAAAGCTTTTTCTCTATTCATTGCGCGACCAAAAGGTGATTCTTGAAATTGACAGCACACAGCACACGCAATAAACATAGAAAAGGCTCGCCGTGTCTCCGACATAGTGTTGGTTCGTAAGCCGGGCTTGCTTGGTCTATAGCTTACTGCACCCAGGACTTAATAGTGTTAAAATATGTGAAAATGCACCCTTAAACATCTTTAACGGTTTTTCCCTCTAGAGCGCGCCAGGCCTCTTAAGTTTCAAAACTGTTCAAGCTTAGGAGATCGCCTCAAAATAAGGCCACACTGCATTAAAAGCCAGGGTTACAAATCTAACGGAATAAGTAAGTAAGCTTGATCGCTTGGGACATCGTATGCTGAACCTAAGTTCTGGCTGAGGAAGCCGTAGTCAGCAAGATTTTGTAAAATAAATCTAGATAAGTACGCAATTCTAGGATCGCTGAAGAGGTTGAATTCATACAAAGTTTTAAGTTTTATTTTATTTACTTTTTTTTTGGAATAAGTACTATACGTATTTTCTGAAGCGATAAGGCCGCCTATTGCTTACCTTAGAAAATCTCTATGTATATACTTGTTTTCTCTGTACTGTTTACTGTATTGGTGTGCAATAAAGAGTTATTGTATTGTATTGTATTGTATTTTCCACGGGTATTTTCCTACTGTAGTACCTATAAATAGTAGGTACTGTAGCTTTAAATTGTAACTATTATGAGGATTTTTCTAATTCAATATCTACGAAATTGATGCGAAATCTTTTTATAACCAAACCTGTTTAAAAAGAAATGAATGCAGCGATAACGCCTGAAATAGCGAGAGACATCTCTACTTTTGTCCTTCATCACGTAAATATAAAACTTACATTTGAAACTGTTATTTAATTTCTCTCTCTTTCAAAAATGTTGCGCCTTTTCGGGTTTCATATGTTTATGCTGTGTTGTACTAATTGACACGTGAATCTGTCTCTCTCTCTCTTTTTCAGCCCAATGCTGAGTGTAGGCATCCTGCATTGCTAGCCACTCACCTTGGTCCAGTGCTCTCCTCATCTAGCACCTTCCCACCACTTTGACCAGATTGTCGGGCCACCTCATCTCCTGTCGACCAATGTTTCTCCGTCCGGTTCTGGGTCTCCACTCCATCACGGCCTTCCCCCATCTTTCATCACTGCTGCGGCATATGTGTCGAGACCACTTCTACTTCCTTTGGGTGATTTTCGGAATCTGGACATGTGAATTGCATTTAATAAATAGTAAATAAAGAAATAATAAAGAACTTTTTGAGATGTGTATTGTAAGTAAAAACAAATTATGCGAACTTTCGTCGGGTTTGATATAAATTGCAAACTGTGTATGAAGCTAAATTATGAATCTGCGCTGAAATAGATTCATTAGTTGCGAACAGTAATCCTATAAATCCGTCCGTCCGATACGGATACTGAACTTCGCTAACAGGATTTGAGTTCGTAAGGCTGGTGTTATATCTTCCAAGAAATGAAATAACCAAGTGTTTTGCTCGCGACTTTACTCGCAAAACTTCCAATATATTTCCCAAATACATGGGATAAATACTGGACTAAAAAGTTCAATAATATCACAGACGCCGTATTCACTCACGTTTTGAATGGCGATTAAATCAAATCTTAATCGAAATTCTCAAAATCTCGTATTTTCTAAATAACTGCAATGTACAAAAAGTAAATCATCATCATAAAGCCAGCCTATGCACGTTCCACTGCTGGGCACAGACCTCCTCTCAGAATGAGAGGGCTTGGGCCGTAGTTCCCACGCGGGTCCAGTGCGAATTAGGAACTTCACACACACCATTGAATTGTTTCGCAGGTTTTGTGCAGGTTTCCTCACGATGTTCTTCTTCACCGTAAAGCTCGTGGTAAATTTCAAATGTAATTTCGCACATAAATTACGAAAAACTCAGAGGTGCGAGCCGGGGTTTGAACCCACGATCCTCTGCTTGAGAGGCCATAGGTCAAACCGTGGCTTTCAGAAGAAGTAGGCACATTATCTAGAGAAATTATGAAAAAAAATACCACAATTCTACTGACTACTACAAAACACCACGGTATTTTTTTACTCGTTTGAACTCGGCACCTCTGCGCGAGCCGAGTAATTTCAAATTATAACGAGCGTTTATGTAAAATTTGTGATTTCTTTGAAATTTTTGTTTTATTGAATTAAATTATATTTATTTTTTATTTTTGTACATGTTTTGTATTGTATATGTAATGTCATTACATATCCCGCAGAATCTCTACAATGAACGTAAACATTCACGGTCGGCGTAAATTTACTTTGCGTTGCCTATCGAGTTATACGGTTAAATGTGGCCTGTAGCCTCGAGAGGTTTACAAACTCAAGACTGACTGGATTACACCAACTAGAAAACTTCGTATCGTGGTCCGTCACGGAAACTTGAGCAATCCGATAAAGGTCTTCGATTCGAGTTGGGGCAAAATTGTGATTTTGATATTTTTCCTAATCCCCGTGTGTGTGGGTAAAAGTGTTGGCCGATATGAAAAAAGTTGGGCGTTTATTGCGCCCGCGCGAAGGCTCCTAATGCGCGCTGGAACCCGGATTCCGCAGGGGTTTCTCTATTTTCCTAGCTCGGATTGGCAGCTCCAAAGCGTAAACACTAGAGCGCGAGACTAAAATGCATTCGGACAGTTCTACTCGCGTTCCAATCGCTATGTATCCTCTTGCATATATTGAAGACAACTATCGAACCGCAAGCAGGCTTTATAGTTTTGTAATATCCTTTAGCTCAGTGTCGTTCATTATGTCAATAATTGTGTGATAGAGTTATGGGATACAAAGGATACTGATTGCAGTTGAAACTAGTAGTAGAACCGGTAGAACTATTCATTCCTCTATTTGCAAACTTTTATTTTTTAACCCCGATACAAAAATAGTTGTGTAAAAAAATGAAGCTAATGTCTGTAGGTCTGTCTGTCTGTGGCATCGTAGCTCTCAAACGGATGAGCCGATTTCGTTACAGTTTTCTTTATGTGTAAGCGTTGCGAGCGAGACTTGCCAAGTTTTTAGCTGTCATTTTTCTATTTTCCATTTCTTTTTTAAAATATGGCTTTTCTGTCCTATAGGACAATTTCGCCAGTGAAGCTATGTCATTTAAATCGGATCAACCATTTTTGAAATATTAGACTTTGAAATGACAATGTCAGGGGTTTGTCAACTTCTCTCAGTTGGTTATTTGGGCCCAATTCCATAACAAATTACAAGCGATTTTTGTATTGAAATTCGCTAATACTATTGCTTGTAATTTGTTATGCAATTGGGAACAGAGGCCGTATTGCCTAACGTTTTTGACGCTCGCCATCGTAATCAAATGACAGATTTCGCATACAAAAACTGTCATTTGATGGCGATCGCGAGCGTCAGAAACGATAGGCAATACGGCCTCAGGTCGTACTCGTAAGTTCATCATCATCATCCCAGCCTATATACGTCCCACTGCTGGGCACAGGCCTCCTCTCAGAACAAGAGGGCTTGAACCATAGTTCCCACGCGGGCCCAGTGCGGATTGGGAACTTCACACGCACCATTGAATTGCTTCGCAGATTTGTGCAGGTTTCCTCACGATGTTTTCCTTCACCGCCAAGCTCGTGGTAAATTTCAAATGTAATTCTGCACATGAATTTCGAAAAACTCAGAGGTGCGAGCCGGGGTTTGAACCCACGACCCTCTGCTTGAGGGGCGATAGGTCAAACCACTAGGGCCACCACGGCTTTTTTTCGTAAGTTCACTTCGTATATTTATTTTCATCACACTTGCTCGTAAATAGTGTCGTAACATGCAGGCTACCTTGGTTGCAACCCCCCAAATAAAACCCTCACCCTTTTGTTCTTGTCATGAAATCCAAAAGGTCGGTAAATGAGTCATTGCCCGTACTGATACTGCTGCGCGCGCTGCTGCTGCGCAGACATGAACGACGACGACGGGCACTGCAGGCGCATGCTGCGGGGGAGCTTGCTGGCGCTGCCCGAGAGCGCAGCCTAAGGTATCTATCGGTAATTTTTGTATAAATTATATTTACTGTTTCACAAATATACAAATCTGATGAAAAACATTGTATAATGTCGCACGGGCGGTACTGGAATTACGAACATCGACTCATCAAAGCCTCAGTCTTTGACTTCGGCATCTAATAGAATCTCGTTCGTAATTTCTAACTTACCGCCCTTAATCTTGAAAGGTAATTTAGATCCACATAGATGTAGATCTAGTAGTCGGATTGATTTGAAATTTGGTATACTTACATAATTATGTAGATCGGACGACAGCGCAAGTATAATTTAAAATACCACAAACGGGTCTTATCACGCTAAACACACGAGTAATATTCGACGTTTCGACCACATTACAGTGGCCTTGGTCACGAGTAGACTGCAGTGTGGGGTGGCAAGTCTGCCTAGCAGCACGAGTCCTTCGAACTACTCACACACCTACACGCTGTCCTTTAGCGTGATATTTTAATTATGAATGAGTGAAAATCAAAAACTTTTAAACATTATAATGCAAGTATATACGTAGTCAACGAAAGTGTGTAGTGTATTATAAAACAATTTATTTATTAACAACTTGTTCATTCTTAAAAATAAAGTTTCAACAGCAAGATGAATTTAAACGAGCCATTTGGCCGTATTCGCAGCCGCAACGAGCGAAGGCATGACATCCATCATAAGTTTAAGTTTGAAGCGGGGAATTACAAAGTTTGTTGTTGTTATCCTGCGTGGCATAGCAATAACAACTACACCTCAGTAACTGCTGAATAGATGCAGGAATAATATCCACACCGACAACGTCGCAGCTGCGGGTGTTCAGTGGGCGTTATACTATAACTGTCTTTCCTCCAAGAAATTTGTTAACGTTTTAGAGCAGAAATCAGATCAATTAAAAACGAGTTTCTTTTGTTTTAGCTTCAAAAGCCGCCGTGGGCGGTTTTGATTAAAGTAAATTTCGAATTGGAATTGGAGTTGTCTCAAAGTATTTTTAATTGCGGCTATAAATAATGAATAAACATTCAACTGAAGGAAGTAAGAATAAATACTGACTAACATTACGCATAATAACTGTATACGTGGCATCAGTAATGATGACAATTATAGCAACGATAGTGCACAGATATCTTTACACTTATTTAAGTACCTCGTCACTGTATGCCATCTGAGAATTTTAGACAAAAGTTAACATGAGGTGACAGCAACAAGATAGTAAAGTGTAAAGATATCTTTGACCTCAATTGTACACATTGAATCAATTGCCAGATGTTTTATCTCTAGTGATATACTCGTACCTAATAGCCCCTTGATTTGTTACTTCTTTACCTCAAAAGCATAATTTCCTTGTAGCGATTCACGGAATCGCATTTCATCTCGATCGTATATTTAATTAGAGCGTTTTGTCACAATCATTTATTTTTTTAGTCGCTATGCTATAAATTTTAGTCGCATTTCACCTTGATCGTGTAATAAGAATCGCGTTGCGTCTCAATCGTATTTTTTTAGGCGCTATTAGTTTTAGTCGCATTTCACTTTGATCCTGTATTAAGTAGTGTATTCAAAATCAAAAAAAAAAAAATCAAAATCATTTATTCAGTAAATAGGCCGCAATGGGCACTTTTACACGTCATTTTTAAAACTACAGCGCTTTCGAAAGACCATCATTGCCAAGAAGAATGCGCGCAAGAAACTTGGCAGAAAGTCATTTTTTCAACATAAAATAATTACAAATATAAATACTTAAAAACTACAGTATACAATGGAAATAAAAGTAAATACAAAAAAAATAATAATAATACAGGGATGTATGGGGTCCCTTAGTTACAAAACTAAACTCTAACTATAATCTACGTTCAGTGGAAGTGTAGACTGCTTCCACCGTATTTTAGTGCAAACATCAATTAACGCGTCAAAATGCGTCTAAACTAGAGTAAAATACGAGTACTACACTGAAAATGAGATACTACAAATAAATTATACTAATGTAAAAAGCTACGCGAAAAATTGCGCCAAGTAAAAAATTCTATTGAAATTTTGTTAGTTCAAGGTTTTTTTTATTTATTTTTTATTCGAGTGGATGGCAAACCAGCAAGTGGGTCACCTGATGGTAAGAGATTACCACCGCCCATAGACACCTGCACCACCAGGGGGATTGCAAATGTGTTGCCAACCTAGAGGCCTAAGATGGGATACCTCAAGTGTCAGTAATTTCACCGGCTGTCTTACTCTCCACGCCGAAACACAACAATGCAAGCACTGCAACAATGCAAGGTGAAATGGGATTTGGTCAATCTCTACAAGGAATTTATGCTTTTGAGGTAAAGAACTAACAAATGAGCCCCTTTCCTCACTCGCTATTTTAAGGTAGGTGTCTTTTTGACGTGAAGGAAGGTTAATGTTTTTTGCTATGGGTTGTTTAGCTAAAGTTTTCACGTCACACCACCAGGACACATTGGACTGTTTATATAATTAAACGGAACAGGATATCTTGATGTGATGTTAATTAATCTCGTAATAGCGCTTAAGTAGATCGTATTGTGATGTTAGGAGCTCAATTCGAGAAACCAACGCAATTACTTACAATCTCAAATTATCTACGCAGAGAAATTAATTAAACGTTACATGGAGTGTTCTCGCAATCACGACCTAGGGTTGCCACACGTTAAAATCATATTAACTGTCAAAAACATCAAAATAGTAACATATAGGTATATTGAAAAGTGTTGTTAACACGAATTTAATGAAATCTACTGTTTTATATGTATTATGGTATCCAAAAAATGTAAAAGACGGAAAAGTAGAAACATTTGGAAACAAGCGGCAAAGTTTTCCACCAGTTTAAAATACGAGTACTATCATTTTTAATTTTCCATTAACCTAGCAACCCTGGGCAGCGCATGGATGAGTTATTAATAGCAGATTACCTGCTCTTGTAATACAATTTTCCGGCTGGATTATCGCAACCTACCACGTACCAGGGTATTAGATTTGGTCCATTTTAAACAGAACTAAACTGGCTAGTTAGAAAATCGAACAGCTATCGGAAATTGGCTAGTGGCTTGATTAAACGAAGTTGTTCTCTATAATTGTTCTCTATAATTACCAGCAGTATCAATAGACTAGAATATAATGCATTCAAATAGCCCCTTAATTGATGAGCGCTATTCAATTAAGCGCCTAGTTTTCTAGTTAAAAATTAAACGTGTATACAACATTCCACGTGCTGTGAACTCGTGGACAGTTTGAAACGCATTAGCATTTTACGTGGAACAGGAGGAAGGTGGGATCTGCATGTTAACATTATTGACGACCAGATGGCTTAGTGGTTAGAGAAACTGACTACGAAGCTTGAGGTCCCGGGTTCGATTCCCGTGTCGGGGCAGATATTTGTATGAAAAATACGAGTGTTTGTTCTCGGGTCTTGGGTGTTTAATATGTATTTATGTATGTATCTATCTATATATTTATATTTATCCGTTGCTTAGTACCCATAACACAAGCTTTGCTAAGCTTACTTTGGGACTAGGTCAATTGGTGTGAATTGTACCGTTTTTTTTTTTATTATGTTGCAATGAAGTAGCTATGGTGTACGGTCGGTAGCGGAGAACTAAGGTAAAATATTGTAGTTTATGAAGTTTGGTATGCCAAATGATAGCTAATGATATTCAATTCATATACAGGGTGAGATTTTGCACGTGATACAAAACTTATCTTTCGAGCTCAGTTAATGTGATAAAATAATGCATTTACTAATATTATAAATGTGAAAGTGTGTGTTTGTATGTTTGTCCATCTTTCACGTCGAAACGAAGCAACGGATCGAGTTGATTTTTGGCATAGAGATAATTATGGGCCAGAGCACTCTCTGGCCCATAATTATCTCTATGCCAAAAATCCGCGATAAAAATTCGGGATAAAAAGTAGCCTATATCACTACATAGGCTACTTTTTATCCCGAAAAAATGCACGGTTCCCGAGGGAAGAGCGCGCGATAACGGAATTCGACGCGGATGAAGCCGCGGGCAAATGCTAGTTATTTCTGTAAAGATGACATTTTAATTAATGTAATTTAATTGAATTGTTTAAATTTGTATATTATAAATTTACTATTTAATACGAGAGCGAGAGGGACCGCATGACACGAACTTCGAGTTTCGAGTTTCATAGTAGCCCTGCCGGACGTAGGACGTACTATTGAACATTTATAATACTTATTCAATTTTTAATAATTGTATATTGGAACTCATGCAGTACCTACAAATAAAATAATCTTTTTAAAATTTATTATTTATATTTATAGTTTCCGCTAATGCTAAACTACTCGTATGTAGCCGTTTGAAAAAGATGCGCTATGAAGATGCGCAGCCGCGAGGCAGCTGTGCGAGGGCAGCACGCATCCACAACATGCATCCACAGCACGCATCCACAGCACGCATCTAGAGCACGCATCCACAGCACGCATCCACAGCATGCATCCACAGCACGCATCCACAGCATGCATCGACAGCACGCATCCACAGCACGCATCCGTAGCACGCATCTAGAGCACGCATCCACAGCACGCATCCACAGCATGCATCCACAGCACGCACCACAGCATGCATCCACAGCACGCATCCAGAGCACGCATCCACAGCACGCATCTTTTTATATAAAAAAACATAGCTCAGTTGAACCCGTTTCCACCAGTGCTATGCTATGTGGACGTGGATGATTGGTGGAGTACCATCTTTTTCTCGAAGCAGTTCAGGCCATTTTCAACCCCCCTATATATATATACACATTTCTTGAATAGATGTAGCTATTATAAGGTCACGGGTGAGCAAAGTAATTGCTTTAGTTAATTGATGTTAGACCCATGGTCTAACATCTGGTTCTTACAGAGAGGTGGTGGAAGAAATGCATGAACACACATTTCTTGCATAGACGTAGCCATCATAAGGTCACGGGTGAGCATTGTTTTAGTTCATTGATATGAATCTCCGCAAAGAAACGCCTAATTCAATAAATTACATGATAGGGGCTTTACTAAATGTTTATCTGTACATCTTACGAGTATCTGTACTAGCTTGACGACCAGATGACCATAAGTGGTTAGAGAGCCTAACTACGATGCTTGTATTTGTATTGTATTGTATTTGTAATGAATAATACGAATGTTTGTTCTCGGGTCTTGGATGTTTAATATGTATTTAAGTATGTATGTATCTATATAGGTAAGTATGTTTATCGGTTGCCTAGTATCCATATACAAGCTTTTTTTAGTTTGGGACTAGGTCAATTGGTGTCAAGTGTCCCATGATATTTATTATTATTTATTTTTGGGGTCAAGTAATGTCAAAAACTTAAAATAGTCCTGTTAATTGGATCCTGCTGTCGTGTCGCTACGTGTTTGCTACGGCGTAGCACTGCCACGTTCGTTGTTTTGACGAAATAGTATTATTAGGCAATTAATATTTACCCGCGGCTTCGCACGCGTAAACTTAGATCCAGCAGTTGAATTGAAATTCCGGGCTTTTACTAAATGGTCATAGGAATTCTCAATAATTACGTCCGAGATTTTATCCCAATCCTGTAGGAGTTTGATACCTACTTGATACAGAAAACAGGTACACAGAGAGAAAATAACAAATGTGTTTGATATCCACCAATTATTCACGTCCACATAGCATAGCACTGGTGGAAAAGGGTTCAACTGAGCTATGTTTTTTATATGAAAAGATGCGTGCTGTGGATGCGTGCTCTGGATGCATGCTACGGATGCGTGCTGTAGATGCGTGCTGTGGATGCGTGCTCTGGATGCGTGCTGTGGATGCGTGCTATGGATGCGTGCTGTGGATGCGTGCTGTGGATGCGTGCTACGAATGCGTGCTGTGGATGCGTGCTGCGGATGCGTGCTGTGGTGGCGCGCTCTAAATGCGTGCTATGGATGCGTGCGTCTACTCGAGCTGCGCATTTTCCTCGCACAGCTGCCTCGCGGCAGTGCATCTTCATAGCGCATCTTTCTCAAACGGCTACATAGCTTAGCATTAGCCGAAACGGTCACATAGTTTTGTAGCGCAGGTTTTTCATCCTCGCAGCATAGCTGCATAGCACATTTCTGGTGGAAAGGCACCCTTAAAAGCTTGTATTCAAATAATCTATATTCTTACACATTGCACGTCTCAACATAATTCTGCCACAGTTTATATTCAAAGACGCAAGTGCAGCGCATCTCATTGTAATTCATATAATAAAACCGAATTAACGCAGCAACAAAGCTAACGAGATCAAGGTATTTGTATAGGACGCTTAGATTAATTCAAATCCTGTTGTGACGTTATTACATCTAATATAAATTAAATTTCGTGTTAGGGAACAATGCTGCAAACAGTCTTTTCAGGGAAGCCGACGAACTCTGGCGGGCGCGTTACGTACCGAATTCATTAATATATACCGAATTTCGAGGTAAAACATAACCTAACTGAATAAATACAATAAACATACAAAAAAAAAAAAAAAAAAAAAATATATACAAACATTTGTACATCATAACGAAAAACAAAGAAAAATTTAACTAAACCAAATAATGGTAAATATTGCTATACCTCGTATCTGCATAGTGCTCTATAATAACTAGAGTGACGAAGCACTGCCATAGCAATGAGAAACGGTAAAGCAACGCTGGCTGAACGCTATGCCTCGTAGGGAATCAACTAAGATTTATTATCATTGTAAGCAGTAAATTATCTGAACTGTCTTCGTTATTAATAAAAATATTTAACCATTATTCTGGAAGCGCGGGCTGTCACTAGAGACTTGATACTATAATTTATTTTGAACAAACGCTGAGTTGCTTGAACTCGAGTGTTTGTTCTTTATTCTAATTAGGTTATTTACACAATTTATTGAATCAACTTAAATCAATGAACTAAAATAATTTAAGTTGTTATTTACACACTTATGTAAAAACAGTAGTAATAATTAAAAATACGGGCGGCCTTTACCCCATACAAACGTATTCCCCTATTTCGTCTCAGGATAATTACACGAACTATTTTTTTACCATACGATACTATACTTCAAGTGTCGGTCCTTTTACCATTTCATCATAGAACCTACATATACTCTGTTTCTACGGCAGGCAAAAAAACGAACATTGAAGAAGTATATATTTTGTCCGATGCACTTTTTACCCGACTGCGAAGAAGGAGGGTTATTTATCATTTGTTCTTAGTACAAATTTCAAAGTACTGGCTGTTAGTGGTCACTCAAAACAATAAAAGTTGTTGTAAATTGTTTTAGAATAACATTAAGAGATATATTATGCGAAAGAAATTTGCCCATAATAGTAGTTAGTTCAAAGATTATCTGAAAGTGATCCTTTTAAAGTGACAATAAAGATTTATACAATTCAATTAGGAGAGAAATGGGAAGAAGAAGAAGACAATTAATTTGAATGGAAGAAGACTTTTTAAACAATAATATTTGGAAAGCCGTGGTTGGTTTACCTATGGCCTCTCAAGCAGAGGCTCGTGGTTCAAATCCCGCACCTCTGAGTTTAATTCATGTGCGAAGTTACATTTGAAATTTACCACGAGCTTTACGGTGAAGAAAACATCGTGAGGAACCTGCACAAACCTGCGAAGCAATTCAATGTGTGTGTGAAGTTCCATCTGCACTGGGCCGCATGGGAACTACGAATTCCGAGACGAGGCCTGAAGCAGTGGGACGTATATAGGCTGGGATGATGATGATGATGAATATTTGTAAAGAGAAAATTATCTGTTTGCTTCTACAGAAAAGTACAACGAATCATTAGCTACTAGTCTAGGCTAGGCTAGTCTAGGCACTCTAGTTTATTCCCCTAATGAAAACGACAGTCATTTTAATGTCCAATGCTGTTCCATTCTCAAGTGCTCTTACCGTTTACGCCCACACGAACTGTCGGTGATATGACGAGTTTTATTGACAATCTCATTGTTACACCCTGTATCTAAGTCGGTGAGATAGTCTAGGGATTCCCAATATTTTTACACTGCGGCTCTCTGTAGGTACAGGTTGTTATTTTTCATCTCTCCTGTTCGGAAAGTTTAATTTTCATGGGTAGATAGCAGGGTGGAAAATTGGGTTTTCATCTCTAGGGTGGAAAGTGATTTTTTTAAAAAAATCGATTAGCAACGGAGTCGAAGATAATTGAGTTACGTCAATGACCCTTTTGTTTTCACGTTTCGGCATGGCCATCTAGACACCCGTCGTGACCAAGGAGCTTATATACCTTTAACAACAACAAGAAATTTGATCTTTATAATAACGTCACGAACATATTCCATCTCTTTCTTTAGTTAGGTTAAGAAAGAGACGGAAGTCATTCGTGGAATGTGAAAGAAAGAGATGGAATATATAAATAAGTAATGAAGATTCTTCTTTGTTCGGCGTTCAACCTACAGTTTTGTGTATAAGCTCCTTGGTCGTGACCACCACGAATTTTTTTAAAGTCGGCCGTGGCAAGTGGCCAGTCGAAAAGGTACCGTTGGAGGTTGGATATAAGTAAATTCAATTTATTATTATTCTCTTTTTTTTGTAGTATATTACTTTACTCACAGTCGAAATGAAAAGTAGTGTCTAACTCGGGTGAAATTACCCATTTCCCCTCGAATTATCTCAAATATCTCGGGCGAAATGGGTCACTTTCCACCCTTGGTTATCAATCTACTATTTTTCTGAAAAACAAAACACGGAGAAATAAAATGACCACCAAAAATATTTCCGTACACTAAGTTAAGGAATGTCTGAAGTTATAATTGTAATTGCAGGTACTTATGTATTCAAATGACAAACTTAATTTAAATAAAAGAAATATCAAATGTATTAAAGGATTAAATCTCAACCAGCAAATTGATGCGCGTTAAGTTTCGTCAAATCACAAAACGCTAAAATATGCAGAAAGGAACATCAGCTAAGCGGAGCTCTACAGCTCAGTCTCATAAATGTTATTGTTTTAGTTAAAAATATTTTTTTTTTAAACGTGGCTTAAGTTTTGGTAATCATTTATTATTTTTGGGTTAGAAATTTGTTGGCTTTTATTTCCATAAAATAGAAGTAAAACGTAAAAAAAAAACACTTTATCATTTCGTTGTTTAATATACCAGTAGTTGAAAAGAAAATAGTTACTTTTTTCAGCGCTCAAACGAGATCGTCGTACAAAATCAAAAAAATCAAAATCATTTATTCAGTAAATAGGCCGCAATGGGCACTTTTACACGTCATTTTTTAAACTACCAGCGCTTTCAGAAAGACCATCATTGCCAAGAAGAATGCGCTGCAAGAAACTTGGCAGAAAGTTACTATATTTGGCCCCGCAATAAACCTACTACTAGGATTCTTGAACTCTAAATACGCGTCGGTTGACTTGAGAACCTGCTCCGTGTTTTTTCGTCGGTTAGAAAGGAAACAGTATTATCAGACAAATTTTCTCCCGATATCGACGTCACATTCTCCAACTCTTTCCAGCAGAGCTCGTAGCGATCACTACCTACCCCCCTGGCAGCAATAAAACCTGCCACCGACTTCATAAAAATAATAATAATAATAATTTAAATTAACAACTAATCCCGGAAGGGATAAGAGCCGCGCCGCTCGCTTCGATCATAATAAAAATAAAAATGCTTACGATTCAGTACTTTGTTCTTTTTACAAGCCTTCAGTTTGTTGATGTTTGTTGTGTTTTGGTACACTAACCAGACAGCTAAATATACTTGTTTAAACAAACGAAGGGATCAAAAGGCCTCATATATATGATCTGAGCTGAGCAAGCCTAGGAAAGTGGGTGGAGTAATCTTTTGCGGTTTTTTTCCTGGTGCCGCGAAACTGCGTTTTGCTGCCTTTTGTTAATAATAAGAGCCATACATACCGCGTTTTTTAAACGCCCCGTCGATGCGTATTTTAGATACGCGCGTTGACAGCGTGTTTTTCTTTAAAAAACGCGTTGGGCAAAGGTCCTTATTTATACATCAAGCGAACGTAATCGATTCTCCTGTTTAGTATACAATTAAAGTAAATAGCATTAGTAACATTTTGGTAACTACCGCTTTTATGTTAATCAAGACTAGCATTGTCCTCTGATTTATAACAAACCGCTGGGCATTACTTAAAATGCTCGTAAAAAGTGTCCAGATTACACCAACTAGCGTTTTGTGTCACATAAAAGGCCAGTAATAGCCGTTGTAAATATTGTTACCATTATTTGTGCGAGATTTGAGTCATTTCTTCTGAATTTGTGACCGCATACATGTGGAGTAAAAGAACATTGTTTGTGTCCAGGGCGAGTTAAAGAAATGGGTTGTTCATTTTGGAGCTATTCTTTGAGATGTAGCGAGGCAGTTACTACGTTTCTTCTGAGATAGTTTGATACTAAGTTGGTTATGACGATTTATGATTAATTTTAATTTGTAAACGGTTTTGAAACTTTAGTTCTTTTACGCAGATGATGAACCCTTATAGTTTCGCCATGTCTGTTTGTATGTCTGTCTGTATGTCCTTCCGTCCGCGGCTTTGCTCAGGGACTATCAATGCTAGAAAGCTGTAATTTTGCACGGATATATATGTAAACTATGCCGACAAAATAGTACAATAAAAAACTAAAAAAAATTGTTTTAGGGTACCTCCCATCGACTTAAAGTGGGGGTGATTTTTTTTTCTCATCCAACCCTATAGTGTGGGGTATCGTTGGATATACTTTTTAAAACCATTACGAGTTTGTTAAGTCGATTTTTCGATCAATTTATTTTTTTCAGTAATATTCAACGTTAAACTGCAAATTTTTATTAAAATTGAGCGCCCCCTCTAAAAATCTAAACCGGGGGGTGGAAAAATTTGAAAAAAATCAGGATGGTAGTAACTATATCAAACTTTCAAGGAAAACTATAACGGCTAAGTTTGCTTGAGAATTATTAGTAATTTAAGAGTAAATAGCAGCCTAAGGTATAAAATATACCTAAACTTGGAAGATTCCGTATAAAATACGAAATCCTTAGAAAAATATAACTTAATTTTTTCGGAATCCTATTCAGGCGTGTCCGACACGCTCTTGGCCGGTTTTTAGCCTCATCGTAACGTATCTGTCAAACGACAGAAAATGAAATGGTGAATGCGATAGTTAGTTAATTGTGAGTATATCACATAATATAATAATTCATTTTTTTTCTAGCATTGCATTCTAGTAATGTACGGTCACGAGCGTTAATTTGAGACCCATTTCGTCAAAAAATCCTTTGAATCGTCATACAAAATTCGATATTAAGTGGGTCCCTAATTAAAGATCGTTATATTGCGCACAATATTTAACAAGAGTGAGAAGCAGATTATGACAACTGCCACGTCAGCAAGTGCGATGTTTCGAATAAAAACATAGTGATCATTTATAAGAAATGAAAGTATGCTTATATGAGTCTTAACTAACTACCCTTAAAGTTTGTGGTTCTAACAAAAAAAATTATAACAATAAATTGAACCGACTACAAAAAACCATGAAAATAATTTTCTACCAGTCTGAAGTCGGTCGGTGCCTCAGCACGAGCCAGCAGGAGTGGACCTATAGTCATCTTCCTCAATTACGCACTATATATTGGGCTTCAATCACTTCTGCTGGCTCGTGCTGAGGCACCGACCGACTTCAGACTGGTAGAAAATTATTTTCATGGTTTTTTGTAGGCGGTTCAATTTTTTGTTGTACAATTTTTTTTTCACGCTTTTTGGTGTAAATAATACAAGATACAACAGTTTAATATCAACTGCTCGTCACCTTTTACGAACGATTGCTTTTCCGATGCGGAGACGTTCATTAACTATCATCTGTGTCAAAGTCATTAAAATTCAACCCGTGAAATACTTGTTATTGAGTAGTAACTCCGATGGTCAACTGTGGTCTTCATCATCAGATTCACTTCACCAAATGATGATTTTCAATAACAAATGCACGAGGTACTGCTAAATATATCCAAATTACCATAGGTGTCCCTACAATATTTGAAGAGTTCCCTCAATTTCCTTAAGATCCGATCATCAGATCCTAATTTGCTGCTTATGGGACCTAATTAAAAGCATTCCTAGAAGAACTTAAAAAAAAAATTCAAATCGGTTCATAAATGACGGAGTTCTGAGGTAACAACCGAATTGATAACCTCCTCCTTTTTTTTAAGTCGGTTAAAAATATAGAATAGAAGCACTTTAACTTTGGTGTAGAACGGCTTAGTAGCAATCGCCATATTTCCAGTCGGTGATTTACTATTGAGAAATGTGAGCTCTAGAATTACGAGTAAATTCATTTTAAGCTTAGAAGTTATTATTAGAGCTATATTTTAGTCTGCCCACGTATCGAATTCAATAAAATCGATCGTACCTATTTGAAATGATTTAGATAACTTATTAATCATATGGTTTGTAGCTTGATTGCGAATATGATTTCACAGTGAGACTATGAATATGTTATTTTCTTATGCATTGTACAGTCAACTACAAAGAGAAAATATTTTTATTATACGACTTAAGGTCGTGTATACATAAATATTTTTGTGACTGGTCGTGACTCATTAATCCTTCCGCCAAGCAACTGTGCTTGCTTTGCTGTGCTTCGGCTAGGAGAGAAATAATTATTTATGCAACTGTATCGTAATAGAGGTCCTTAAAACACGAGTGTGGTTTTCATAATAGGGTCACATGAGTGTTTTAAGGCCTAATTACGTACAGTTGCATACAATATTTTAGCTACATCCATATATTAAATCCTCTATCATGTGTTCAAGAACCATTGAGAATGACCTGCATTAACGAGAACTAGGTAAGTATGTCTGTCCCACGAGCTGCGCGCGCGACGACCTGCTGCTGCTCGTGCGCGCGGCGCGGCGCGCCCCGGTGCTGTAATGATGTATGAAATCTCATTACGATAGAGATATCTGTATCGTAATGACCATTAAGTTACAGCCGCGTTCATATTAGAATCCAATGTCGTAATGCTGGTCATTATCTATGGTTTTTGAACGCATAATGGAGGATTTACTATATGGGTGTAGATAAAACTTCTATCTTAGCCCTCTTAAGTTGGTAGGTAACGTATCTCTCTGATGTTGCGGGTGTCCACTTACTAGCAAGAGACTCCAATTGTTGGTTTGCCAGCCTACAAAGTTTTAACACTCGAGTTGCCTTCCTTGCTCCTACTGTAGCGCCAGCTACACTACGCATAACATCAACCAGCCACTAGCGCACTCGTAAATATAATTAGGTAATAAATGCGTACCCAAAGTCAATTTATTACAAATTGCGTGCAACAAAATCGCCGTGGCATTTGGGAAGCGATACGCGGATTAATTGAATCACCGCGGTTATGTAAATTAATTACCGATTCAAATTGTTCAGTGAACACATGCCTTTGTGACGACCTGCGGATATTTCCGATACATTTTTTAAACGCTATTCTCCATTGTTAACCGCTGCTTTGTACGAATTTACAGTGCCAAAGCTAATCACTAAACCGTCGTTTTTAGGGTTTTTTCCCTAAAGGAAGCAACGGATCCTTTATAGGATCATTTTGTTGTCCGTCTATCAAGACTTTTTCTCAGGAATGCGAGGTGGTTGGTAACAAGCTGAATCTAATTCACTTTGCATATCGCGTAAACCAGTCTCAGAAGGTAGGTAATAAACGTATTAGACGAAAAAGGACTGGCAACGCACCTGCAATTCTACTTACCTATACTTTGAGTGTAGGTACATGGGCGGCGGTGATTGCTCTCCATTCAGTGATTGGTTTTTTGGAGTCTTTTTGTATTTTTTATTTCAACTCCAAATTCGTTACTTTTTACGGGTAATCCGTGAAACCATATCGAAAATACAAACTGAGACATGGATGCACAGAAAAACCAGAAAAAGAGACCAGCGCTGGGAATCGAAGCCAGGTCCTCAGCAATCCGTGCTGCATGCTACACCACCGCTGGACAGGAGTCTAAGCACGAGTTTCTCTTATGCACACATATCTCAGGTTGCTTTTTTCCACTACGCTACTTAAGCAGCAGCACTAGTGACATCTATGGTTCGCTCTCATCACATTCTTTTGGAACTAACCGCTCACCCAGACAAGAGATGTCGCTACTAAGCAATCAAATTATGACACGATATTCTCCTATGCACACATATCTCAGGTTGCTTTTTTCCACTACGCTACTTCCATTCAGTGACCCACCTACACTTTTACTGCCTAATACTGTATATCGTGTTTAAAAAAGATAAATAGGTGCGTTATTATGATTCCGATGAAATTGCAACAGAGGACCAAAAAACAAAAAAATGTTTTTTTACAATACCTTAATACCTAAATATTAAAAAAATGACAGCAGACAGACAAATCTAATGTTCCCGAAGCTCGAACTAACCAAAACAGCATCACTAACAATAACTAGCACTAAAAGCGGTGCAGCAAACACCAAAGCAGCCAAGTCTCGGGGCAGCGTTATCTAAGAAAATGGCTGACTGTAATGTAGGTGGAATATCGTAGAAGCTAAAGACGGCTTCAATTAACAGCACTACCTCCATTATCCGAGGAGAGTCGCTTTACCGGCGATAACCAGCTATAACCGGCTATAACCGGCTCCCGGCGGCCGTGACCGGTCTAATCCGGACAAATGAGTCGCGAAAGATGACATCCTCTTACTAATTGGAGAACAAAATTAACAAGGCATGTCGTTAAAGCGTTATGTCTTAATGAACCGGGTGAGGTACTGGCATGTTCTGCGTCCGCGCGCTGTACGCAACAGATGATCTAACTTTCGGGTGTGCCGAGTTTATAGCCGAGCGTTTCAAGTGCTGCGAAGTTAATAAGCTATTTGTGACACGTTAGCTTGGATGTTTGTCGTTTTATCTACGTTAGATGCTTCGCTGTCAGAATAGAATTGCTGTTTAGGAATTGTGACAGCTAGATCAACAAAAACCTCAGCTTCTTTGAGAAAACTGTTCAAAGTTATTTTTCGATTGGTTTTCACGCTGTATATCGACCGAGCTATCGACTTATGAGTTTCACTAGTCGTTATTCGGCCGATATACCGCATTCGTTAAAAACTCACCGTTTAACGATTTGCATAGTGAAGTTTAGGCAAATCAGGAAATTCCTAGACATATCATGAGACGCCGCCATTTCATGATTTGGCCAGTTTAGGCAGATCATGAAATTCCTAGGCATACATGAAACGCCGCCATATCGGTCCTGGCACTTCGCCCGCTCGGCTCGTGCGTTGTGGTCCCAATTCATACTAGCAACTCCTCGCTTCGCTCGTCGTACCTACATTTTTATTTATTTCGGCATATCACGATGTGCCCAGCTAAGAATATTGACGAATGCGTTGCTCTAATCGATCAGCCGTATTGTTTTTCAGGCACATCGTGATATGCCTGGCTAACTTTTATGCATATCATGAAATGGCGCCATTTCACGATATGCCTAGGAATTTCGTGATCTGGCGGATTTTACGATCGGCCGCCGACCTATCGACCGAGTTATCGACCAATGTAACTGATTGTGAGCCATAATACGAGTACCCTGTACAAGTTCAGTACTGAACACCTATCGCCTTAAATTGTATCACCAGTTGATCCCACTCAAATAGCCCGTGAACGTTCTCTAACTTTCTAGGTTTATTTTTATAGTCAGTACGTCTATTCTTAACCTTTGTGATGCTCGGTTTAACTTTCGAACTAAATTTTACTTGTAATAAAGGATCGGCGCTGAAGTTTCGAGACGCATGTACAAGTTTAACGGATTGTTAGGTAAAGGGTACATGCGTCGAAAAAGTTTTTTCCAAATGTGGATTTTACATGTTTTTATTTTGTTTGACATGTCTAGTATTTGTCTGTTGGTAACCAAATCTTGCTAGTCGAATTTGACCTAGTTCTAGCGGTAGGATTGACTTGGAATTTGATGACACTTCATGAATGCAGTTTGGATGATAAATTACTTTATAACTTAGTATGATAAAACGGGGTTGGAAAAATATTTCGTTGAAATCAATGAAGAATAAAATATCGGTCAAGTGCAAATCGAATTTGCAAAATGTGAGTTCGTTTCACCGTACCAAAAAAAAACACTTTTTTAAAGAAAAGAAAGAAATAAAAATACTTATTCGTAACATTTACAAATCAGATAAAAAAGAAACACGGGAATCGAGACACATTTTGTCACGAAATAGTCCCAACTCAGCATAATGTCAACTTTGCGGCCGACGCTGGTCTTCCGTTGGATCCATTTAGATGAGTTTAGGTGAGATTGGGTGAGTTTGGGATAGGTACAAAATGTTGTTAATTTATTTTATTTTTATATATATTTTTAATTAAACTATTCCAATACTGTTCTAAGGCCTCTCCTGTGAATTTCCAACTCGCCCTGTCTGTACCTATGTCTGGCCAGTCCCTGGAGAACGCGTCCAGGTCATCCCACCATCTCCGTCTTGGTCTGGCTTGGGTGCTTGTAGTTATAATCTGTAATTAGCCTGTAGCCACTATATTAAGACAAATCGACCTCAACTTCTATTAATTATGGTTGAAAAGAAAAAGCTCTGTGACGGACTATCAGACCGATGGATAGGTAGACAGAGAAAGCGAAAGATGAATAGGGTTCCGTTGTGTACCCATTAAAAATAGGGTCCATAAGTATCGGATCGCATACTTATTGAAAGTCCGAATGTAATGTTTGTCAGAATTATCGTTTGTCATAACTCTTTTTTCTCTGAGTCCAATAATTGTTCAGAATTGTTATAAAACAAACCTAACCTAACCTAAGTTTTCTATAGGATATCGATTTTTAATTTCAACAAAAATGTAAGGTTTCAGTGCGAAAAAAATTATGACAAACTATGATTCGGACAACAATTACGGTGTGACTAGCGAAGAGTATGCGAACTTTGGCGCTCCCTTAAAAATCACACAGTAATTTGAAATAACTTTGTATGTTAACCGTTCGGATTTGTAATTAATGGTGGAACATCGACTTTTTATTCCCAGCTATTTCTTAAATTTACGTGGTGGAGTTGATAGCACACTTGACGCGTGTCACTGCTGGCCATACACAAACACACAAGTTGATTTCATTAAAATAAAATAAAACGTAATAAAAATGTAGGTAAATTGCGAAAGTTCCGTAATTTCAGAGTTGCCAGGGTGACCGCACACCGAAAGCGTAAGTAAATGCGGGTTGGTGTACACACAGACACGTAATGTTTTGGTCTCTGTGCTTTGAAAGTAACGGGAGCAAATTTAAAAAGTTCATGTTTTCAAAGTATATTTTTTTATATTAAGTATTTGCCTTTATTAGATGAATATTTTCTCAACGTTAACTAAGATTAAAATAAATTCCGTCCGGCATTAGGTACATTTTCTTCAATTCATTTTATTTTATTTCTGGTGTACAATAAAGAGTCATTGTATTGTATTGTATTGTATAGTCTAACCCCCTTATTCATAAAAACTCCTTGATTAGTTTGAGTCTGTTACTTAGCCGCTGAATTCGCTTTGTTAGACGGTTGTTAGAAAGTTGATTCATAAAGCTTGCTAGCAGTCTGCTAGTTGTTAAGTCTGATAGACGATTAGACTTATGTTGGCACCTTGACAATCAAGACAAAAAAATGGCTAATCGATATTAAAAAAAAATGACCGCGGGAACTATGCAATTTTCTGGAAAAAAATTAAATCTATGTTTGTTCCCGGGATTGTCCATATCTGTATCCCGAATTTATTAATCATCAATCTGTTCAGCAGTTTGAATATGGGATTTAAAAGTAAATACAATAATAGCAGTTTTTTTTTACTAGCGTACAATAGTGCCCCACTGCTGGGCAAAGGCCTCTGATCCCTTGCATAGGCGTCTAAATCGTCCCGCCATCTCCTTTTCGGTCTGCCTCGCCGTCGTTGTTATTTTAATTAAATTAAATTAATTAATTAATTTTAATTTTAATTTCCTAAAAAAAAAGATAAAAGATTGGGTGGAATTGTATATCGAGTGAATAAATAAGCTAAAGTAAACGTAAAAGTTGTCAATTAAGGGACTTTGGACGAGATTGCTACGGTATTTACCATTCGTAGCCCGTAGCACATTGTAGAAGCCAAACCCGTAGCACTTCTTAACGAGCGCTAAAGGGAAGGGAAGGGAAGGGTTTGAATTAAAATTTGATACTAAAATGATGGAGCAACGACCTGGGCCCAATTGCATAATAAATTAAAAGATTAAAAAAATTGTATTGAAAGTCACTAATATTATTTGCTTGTAATTTATTATGCAATTGGGCCCTGGGCCCGCGGTGGATGCGGAAAGCACAAGACTGGTTCGAGTGGAGAGCCTTGGGGGAGGCCTATGTCCAGCGGTGGACATCTTTCGGCTGACATGATGATGATGGTGACTAAAATGATACGGTATAAGACGAACGTAGTTTAGTAATAAAGTTTAAAAAAAAGGAAATACCAAGTTTTTTCTTTTGATGGTGATTTTTGTTGACGTTAACTACCCGTGGACACTCAGTCAGTGGTCCTTGAAATTAAGCATTAACTCAAAAATTAGTTAAATTCGTCTTCCAAGGTAACGAAGCTATGCTACGCTACGCGGCTACGATGCGGAAAGACGCTGCTACGGATACCTACGATCGTAGCAATTCGTAGCAACAACAGGTTGTGATATTGACATCAAGGACATACAATAGAATGCATATAGAATGACTATTTATTGAACACCACAATAGTAAGCGACACAGAAAACATTTAGGTACACAGAGTGAAAATGACAAGTACCACATTTGGTATACTTTATTTTGATTGTTAGTCAATTCTAAAATGCGAAAAGCGAAAAAATGCGAAAGTTTGTGTAGCGCGCGCGGTGTGTGTTTTGTGTGTACGACTGGGCAGATTTAGATGACTTTTTGTATACCGGGTGTGGCCTGTAATACGAGCAAAAAATCAAAACATAGATCGTCCTCGTCAAACTGAACAACATAATAAAATCTTTGAATTTTCCTTTTTTCATACATATGAAATACTGCTATCAATGTACTGTAATGACCATGCTAGAACCCAACTGACGTCGCCTGTCACGCTACAAAAATCAAGCATTTTGCTTTACATTGCTTCTTCGTATAAACTTAAAAGTGTAATAAAAATTCAAAACTAATTATTTTTTAAAGTCGCTGAACTGATGATGTTCAGTTTGAGCAGTATGATCTATGTTTTAATTACTATTTGCTTATATTACAGGCCACACCCGGTTTAGATAGCTGGATATCTGGAATCAGAATAGGCTACTTTTTATCCCGATATTGCCATTGGATCCACGTAAAATTCCTAAATCTTAACCGCAAATAAATAAATAAATATCACGGGACAATTCACACCAATTGACCTAGTCCCAAAGTAAGCTTAGCAAAGCTTGTGTTATGGGTACTAAGCAACGGATAAATATATATTTGTATACAGATAAATACATTTTACTATAGAAATGAGTGACAAATCGTATTTTTCTCACTCCGTGAGACAAAGTAACTTTTTTTTTTTAAATGCTGAGTAACAGTGTTCTGGGTCTACTTACTGAATTCTAAAGATTTTAACTTTACTTTGATCTGTCATTTCACTTCAAATGTATCAAATATGTTGATCTACAATCTAATTATTTTTTTGATAATAAACATGTATCGATGGTGAACTAATAAATCCATGACAACGAAAATATGTTCCAAAATGTAACTTTTCGCGAATTTTAATTAAGTAGCAAACTGTTGCACGAAATCCGCTTCTTCTTGTTTTTTTTTTAAAATTTAATTCGTAACTTACCTGCTACAGTTGAATAAATATTTGTTAAATTGAATGAATTTGTAAACAATCTATTCAAGTTTTTGTAATGGAAAGCTTAATAAAAAACAATATTTAACAGCTTAAAAACATGTATAATAAATCTACGTTTATTTTGAACTTTTTAATTTTGATAAAGTAAGCGGCTTTTGCAGTATTAAAAAATAAATAATGACACGTTTTACAAGAAGTTCTAAGTTCAAATTACCATGCGTGTTATAGGTACATATTACAGACTTTCGAGACTTTTTCAAAGATATTATCGCGACTGTTCGTATAATTTTTGAGTAAGGGTTTTTCGTGTGATTATTAATATTTATTTCTTAAAAATCGGATTTGTATTAAGAAATTGTGTCTGTTTTGTAAGCGGTCTGGTTATTTAATTCATATGTGGTTTTTATTCTTAGTTAAATTTAAATCAATGTTCTCGCTGCTGAGGTGAAAAATTGTATTGTCAAGAGACCAAAGTTTTTTTGCATCTCGTTGTTTGAATCTTGCTGCCTTAGAATTCAACCTTAGAATCACTGCTAAACGTTTCGTGGATTCAATTATAGAATTTTCCGCTTACCGGGATTAAAAATAAAACACTCGCAACTTGAACAACTTTGCTCTCTTCGTTGCACAAATACTAAAGTATTATACCTACTTAAATAACATATAAACACCCAGACCCGAGAGCAAACATTCGATTTTTCAAACAAATATCTGCCCCGCCACGGGAATCGAACCCGGGACCTCAAGCTTCGTAGTCAAGGTCTTAACACTAGGCCATCTGGTCGTCACTAGAAACTTTACATTCTATAAGGAATTTCGTCATACAATGTATTGTATTGTACTTGTAAAACCTTTTTGACATAAAACCACTTGAAAACAAGGAACACTTTTGATAAAAGGCGAACAAAAATAGGTAAACAAATAAATTAAGAAAGATGAATTTTCGGAAATTCCTGTGTAAGTTTAGTAAATTAATCGAAATTTCGGTTGCCCAGACTTAATGTTTTACGCGAGCCAAACCGCGAGTATGGCTAGTAATTTTATAAATAGCTTGAATGAATCACTACCTGATGTTCATTTTCCTTAGAAGGCTTAAGAATATTTCTCGCTAACAGCAAAACAAGAGCTACGTAACAGTGAAAAGCTTTTTTCACATCATCTGGTCGCGAAATGTAATGAAATGTTTTTATTATTTTTATATGTGTATTTTTTATTCTGGAGACGATTAACAGTTAAAAAATAACACTACTCGTGGAAGCGATAAAGTCTCGGAAAGACGTCACTTTATTACGCTGGTTGCGCATTCGTAGCCATTCGGTTTTCGACAAACACGCGCCGGCGGCGAGCGGAGTCGACGCGCAACTATATTACCGTTTCCCTCTGGAACGCTATGGGCTTCGTGTCGTTTGGGTGTTCGTGGTTGTTTTTCTGTTTTATTAACCTCACGCAAAAGAGAGGTGTATCCCATAGCTCTTAAACGGGTGGCCGATTTGAATGCGTCTTTTTTCTTTGAAATCAAGTTTTCTAGCGTTGGTTCTTAGACATGTTTTTTCAAAATCGGTCAGCTGTATTTGAGATATTGACTTTTGAAAGTGACAAAGTCGGGGTTTTGCAAACTTTTTGTTGGCTAGGTTAGGTTATATCGTTAAATAGCATAAATAGTTTTTATCGGTAAAAAATTTTAGCGGGCCGTATGTGTATGAATGAGATAAGAAGTCCCGATCTTGACATTATTTTAATTCACTGTCGGCGATCGAACTAAAGGTTTTACCACGGCTTTTCAAATTTAATATGGCTAATCACGAAGTAAAAATACTCAGAAGGATTTTGCAGCACCCTTTATATCTAGCATGTATTAAGTGCGTGCAACTATGAAAGCTCACGATATAGCCCTGAAGGGCCAATTCGCCGGCACTCGTTCATAAATTAGGAGGCACATTCCCGTATCTTTATTAGGGTCCAACACGCCGGGAATGAATTAACTTGTACTTGTAACACATCTTTTAATTACGACCGACTTCGGAAAAAAGGAGCTCTTTTAGAAAATTGGTGCATACACCCATAGGTTTCAAATAATGTATTGATAAGGCGTTAATTTATTGAATCAAGCGTTACTTTGCGGAGGTCCATATCAATGAACTGAAACAATTTTTTTTCTCACCCGCGACCTTGTGATAGCTACGTTTATGCAAGAAATGCGTGTTCTTGCAGTTCCTCCACCTCTATACTGTAGGAACGCACAAATCACACAAACTCATCTATCACCACCACCACACTACACTGACACGTTTCGAACTAAACTAGAGCTCATCTTCAGGGCAACACCACCGTTCACCATGCTACCAGATGTTAGACATCATCTGTTGAGTTCGAAACGCGTCAGTAAGGATATACTGTCGGGTATGGTATAAAGGAGCGGCCACACCGCTGCTTTAAATACGCAGACGGTGCGGAATCACAGTGACGTGCCGTAAACGTCACGACTTTTGGTAGAGAGCATGCAGTAAAGTCCCGACGTTTACGGCACATCACTGCGATTACGCACCGTTTGCGTATTTTGAGCAACGGTGGGGAAAGCATAAAAAACGGTGCATATACGATGCGTCACGCGATTCCGTACCGTCACCGATTTGTAAGCGCGGCGTGGCCGCTCTTTATACGGTATAATACGGTATTTTTCGTATTTTAGCAAAAATTACAAATGTTTATAATACCGGCCTTACATCTCTAATGCGGCAACGGTTTCTTTTTTTCTTTCTTCTTTCTGAAGACGACGTTCGTTCGCCGCAGTAAGTAGTTTGAAACAAGCAAACGGCGACCACGTTAGGTGAACGGCTCAGTGTTTTTTCGCCCCTTTAGGCAATAAATTTGTCACTTTTCATTTCCTTTTCCAATATAACCTGCAACAAATAAAATTCTGCAGTAGCTTCCTTAGTGATTGATATCTTATAATTATTGTTATAATAATCTCCTTTGGATTTCCATTTATTTATCCACCACACATTTAATTTTGTTTTACGCATATTTATTGTTCGAGGCGTGAATGATTACACGGTTCCTGGTCGAATGACAATTTATTTCCAATTTACAGGCCTTATATACAGTGCAAGAAAACTCTTGCCAGCGCGATGTAGGATTCGTTCGAGACCGATACAGCGACATCTATCGGGCTTTTATTCAAACAAACCTCCCTATGTACATTACAATCAAACCCAATAATGCGAATTGTACATGCCGCCCACCATGGACATATCTAACAACTATGTCCATAACTAAAACAACCATTATTCAGAACCCTAGTATAATGTGAAACCTAAAAATGAATGACTCAAACAAACATTGAAATTGAATTGAATAAAGGTTTCTTACTTATTTACAAGTGATAAGATGCTGACTTCCTTTAAAATTAAATGAATTATAACCCACACTCATATTATAAATTAATAATTGACATTAAAATTCTAACTATATTGTGCAACCTATCTCTGCAACTAATTACAATAATGTTAGATCTGCATCCAGTGACTAAAAACCCAAAAAATAAACATCAAACATTAAATAAAACAATCGTGGCTCTTTGTCAAATAACATACAACTATAACTCATTACACAGTTGTAAAAAAGAACAATCTGAGTAGAATGAATTTTAACAACCTGCGTAACCTTGTCCACTCCAGGGTGTTCTTTCACAGTTAACCTAAATGAAGACTGTTTATTGAATACCCAAAATAAATATGAATTAAATACCAAACCAATGAATACCTAGTTCTCGAATTGCATTCACCTTTCATTATTGCATCCATGTGTATTGTAAACGAAAATAATAAATATAATAAATAAACAAAAGTGGTCTAGTAAAAGAATAAAATCTAAGGAACCATCACCTAAGTGATACTGAATTGCTGCCGCCCACCATCAGGACGCCCAGCGCGCTCGTCACCCAGCTATGGATCAGGTGAGGTAAGTACACTTACTGACTTTAACTCCTGTGATACATATCCTAATTATGTCTCCTGTGAACACCTTGTTTTGACAATTCTTGAATAAGATTATTAACGCTATAGTTATGATTTCTTTCAGAAGATGAATCCGAGATGATTTTTGCTTTTTTAGCAATCTTTTGCGGTATGATATGGTTTTAGTTAACCCTATGTAAGTAGTTACAAGGTGAGTGTTTGTCGTGTATGGCGCTAATGATCCCTGTGCGTCGTCCAGTTCTGAAATATGTTTTGTGATTATCTTTTCTTTTGTTACAGGTGTAGATGTCAACTGTAAATTAGCAACGTACGTGAGTTCTTCGTGGCTTCGACTCAAGGTAAGTTCCGAAACATTATTTATTACTTCTAGCTTTGCCTTTAGACCTGTGTTATCTTCCCATATTTGCTCAAATTTTGCTTTAGAATTACCAGACTTCAGTTTAATCATTTCCAATGGATCATATAACTGCTTCTTTGCTTCAGTTGCTTCTTTTTTTGTGTCATATCTTTGATCTAATTCGTGCTTAAACCTTTCATTTGCTAGTGACAATTGCTTTACTTTGACTCTTTCTATCTCTGTGTACCCTTTTATATCACGACGTGTATCATCTGAAGACTCATCAGTTTCTCTAAACAACTCTTCCTTGCATGCATGCGATGCATTGATGCTTATATATATTTTACCTGTCTCTCTGTCGTTTGACTCGATTGTTTGATGAGGTAAGTATAAACCTTTCGTCTGGGTCCCTTTTTCTTTGTGTGTAACTTCTGGTGTATTATTTATACTTCCATTAGGCATTAATAATTCTGTGTTGTTATGTTTCAGATGCTGGTCCTCTTGCAACTCCTTTTTCAGGAAGTGAAACGTCTCTGGTTTGTTGCAGGACTCTACCTTTTTTTTCCTTGAAGGATGTACAAACTTGTTTTACTGGCTCTACTCTTGTGTGCATGCTTGTTACATTGCAAGTAACTCTTTCCAGTGGGTCTGTTTGCCCACTCAATATCCACCCCAGGGTGGTATTTTGTGCTACGAGTGACCCTGAAGGACATTTGATGATGCCATTGTCGATAATCCTACTGTACACCTCCGCCCCTAATAAGATGTCAATCTTATTGGCAGTGTGATATTCTGGATCCGCAAGCTCAACCTTTTTCAGCTCCGGCCATGAAGTGACTGAAATTACAGATGAAGGTGAATATGCAGTCAGCTTGTCGAGAACGTATGCTGACACCTGGAACACACAACCTGGATTGAGACGTGAACTGAATTTTAACTCTACCTTGGACCTTGAAATAAGGCCCTGTTCACCCCCCAACCCTGAAATAATCCCTTGGTGGTGTGGATTTCAGTCCAAGTAATTGAACTGCCGCGTTTGAAATAAATGAGGCCTGAGACCCTGGTCTATGAGAGCTCTTAAGAGCTGATATTCCCCGTCATTACGTGATTCAGCTTTAACCATAGCTGTGGCTAGTAGAACTTCCTGCGCTACTCTTTCACGAAATGACTCGCTATATTTGTGGATGTGGATGAATTGATTCCTCTGATGCTTTGACTGTATTGACTTGACTAACAACCTGATTACCAACTGACCGGTTTGATTCAGTTACATGTTCCTCACTCTTTGAATGCAATAACGAGTGGTGTCTCTCGTGACATATTTGACAAGACGCGGTGTTTCTCAGTGCTTTGCGGAATGATTACTACGTAAACAATTATAACATAACCCGTGAGTTTTGGACAAAGTCACGCTTGCTGTTAAAATCAATGCTTATAAATTCCTTGCAATTCCTAATATTGTGATCCTGCTTGCAGTAATCACATGACATTTGAGTAATATGCAATGCGTGAATTGGGTTTGTTTCAACATTATTATTAAAACTGTGAGTTTCAGTTCGCTGTCTCTGACCAAATGCTGAACTAGGCTTTGAATCTAAAAACTCTAACGAGTGATATCTTGTTTCCAAAAATTCTCTGAATTTTGCGATATTTGGCAATTGGTCTGAGGCAGTGACTAGTTTGCTGACTTCCGCTTCCATTGTTCCTACTCTCAGAGTCCAACTTTTGACTAACAATATAAATTACTATGATATCCATGACCCGGTGTCAATACCTAAATTAACTATTGAATTTAAAGTTTCGTTTGTTAAATCAACAACTCCTTGATGGCATTGGATGATTCAGACGTTACGCTCCTTTGGCAAAAAATCGCTTCAGGATGCAGTTGACGAGATATTGCTTGTTGTTGTACCGCCGCTTTAAAAGATTCCAAGCCTCCTGGTAGCTGTCATTAGTGATGGTACATGTCGCAAAGTTGTTCCGCTTCTCCTCTGAGATGAGTTTTGAGGTAGTGTACTTCTGCACGTTGTCAATGTCTGCATTATCATGAATGAGTGATATGAAAAGATCCTGAAGCTCATCCATTCTGTATATTGGCCGAAAATGTGGGAATGGTATCTTTGGTAAATTGACTTGTGATGATTTGCTAGCCGGTGATGATGAGCTCGATGAACTTGCGTTTGTTGTGGTATTAACTTACTAATTGCAGTTTTCAGAGCACATTTGTAATCCATATACAGTTCATCCGTTACGTCATAAATACCTTTTGTGCCATAAACTGATTTTGCTACACCCAGCGTGCGTTAATCCTTCAACTAATGACGTGTGTACCGAAGAAAACTGATTCCATAACTTCTCTAAACTCTCCAACCGAGTCTCCAAGTATGTGATGGTTATCCGATCCTTCGGTGATTGTTTGAAGTTTGTGTACGCTTTGGTGATCGTTCAAAATAATCCAATTGTATATTAATTTTACCTTCCATTGTTTAGGCACAATACTCGGCTACTACCTCATTCAAAATCACAAGTTATAAAATCCGTAAATTTACAAGTCCCAAATAATTTCATAAAATTTTACAAGTGGTTTGACTTTTCTTATGTCAAATGGAAATTCGGCATGGATTCCCGTCTTTGCACTTTTCTTCAAACTATTCTAAGTCCTAAATAAACACTTCTAAATTCAAACTACGAAATAACACAATTTTTTCTAAGTCTCGATTTTGACATTGAACACGCCCGAATTAATTAATGATGACAGTACTCACAGTTCTTTCCTTCTAATCCACAATTAACACTGCACTTAAACCTTCCTTGATTCGACGTCCATCCAGCTTGTCTATGGTTGCTTCGTCATCCCGATGATTGGATCGATGTTTCCCAGCCGACGGTCCACTGCTCCGGTGGTGGCGAATCTCGGTGAACCTTCATCAGTCACCACGTGATGCCGCGGCCCAAAAACACGCCTATTTTGAAGACACTATTGGTGACACATTGCACCAATCCGATTCGAAGGACCATGTTCGAGGCGTGAATGATTTACACGGTTCCTGTCGAATGACAATTTATTTCCAATTTACACGGCCTTATATACAGTGCAAGAAAACTCTTGCCAGGCGATGTAGGATTCGTTCGAGACCGATACAGCACATCTATCGGGCTTTATTCAAACAAACCTCCCTATTTACATTACAATCAAACCAATAATGGGAATTGTAACATTTATAAAAGTATTGGTACGTTCAAATAAATCGCT
>NC_133473.1:17901995-17933805 GCF_025370935.1 Choristoneura fumiferana
GTATTTTAGTGCAAACATCAATTAACGCGTCAAAATGCGTCTAGACTAGAGTAAAATACGAGTACTACACTGAAAATGAGATACTACAAATAAATTATACTAATGTAAAAAGCTACGCGAAAAATTGCGCCAAGTAAAAGATTCTATTGAAATTTTGTTAGTTCAAGGTTTTTTTTTATTTATTTTTTATTCGAGTGGATGGCAAACGAGCAAGTGGGTCACCTGATGGTAAGAGATTACCACCGCCCATAGACACCTGCAACACCAGGGGGATTGCAGATGTGTTGCAACCTAAGGCCTAAGATGGGATACCTCAAGTGCCAGTAATTTCACCGGCTGTCTACTCTCCACGCCGAAACACAACAATGCAAGCACTGCAACAATGCAAGGTGAAATGGGATTTGGTCAATCTCTACAAGGAATTTATGCTTTTGAGGTAAAGAACTAACAAATGAGCCCCTTTCCTCACTCGCTATTTTAAGGTAGGTGTCTTTTTGACGTGAAGGAAGGTTAATGTTTTTTGCTATGGGTTGTCTAGCTAAAGTTTTCACGTCACACACCAGGACAATTGGAACTGTTTATATAATAAACGGAACAGGATATCTTGAGTGATGTTAATTAATCTCGTAATAGCGCTTAAGTAGATCGTATTGTGATGTTAGGAGCTCAATTCGAGAAACCAACGCAATTACTTACAATCTCAATTATCTACGCAGAGAAATTAATTAAACGTTACATGGAGTGTTCTCGCAATCACGACCTAGGGTTGCACACGTTTAAAATGTATATTGAAAGTGTTCTTAACACGAATTTAATGAAATCTACTGTTTTATATGTATTATGGTACCCAAAAAATTTAAAAGACGGAAAAGTAGAAACATTTGGCAACAAGCGGCAAAGTTTTCCACCAGTTTAAAATACGAGTATTATCATTTTTAATTTTCCATTAACCTAGCACCCTTGGCAGCGCATGGATGATATATAATAGCAGATTACCTGCTCTTGTAATACAATTTTCCGGCTGGATTATCGCAACCTACCACGTACCAGGGTATTGGATTTGGTCCATTTTAAACAGAACTAAACTGGCTAGTTAGAAAATCGAACAGCTATCGGAAATTGGCTAGTGGCTTGATTAAACGAAGTTGTTCTCTATAATTACCAGCACCAGTATCAATAGACTAGAATATAATGCATTCAAATAGCCCCTTAATTGATGAGCGCTATTCAATTAAGCGCCTAGTTTTCTAGTTAAAAATTAAACGTGTATACAGCATTCCACGTGCTGTGAACTCGTGGACAGTTTGAAACGCATTAGCATTTTACGTGGAACAGGAGGAAGGTGGGATCTGCATGTTAACATTATTGACGACCAGATGGCTTAGTGGTTAGAGAAACTGACTACGAAGCTTGAGGTCCCGGGTTCGATTCCCGTGTCGGGGCAGATATTTGTATGAAAAATACGAGTGTTTGTTCTCGGGTCTTGGGTGTTTAATATGTATTTATGTATGTATCTATCTATATATTTATATTTATCCGTTGCTTAGTACCCATAACACAAGCTTTGCTAAGCTTACTTTGGGACTAGGTCAATTGGTGTGAATTGTACCGTTTTTTTTTTATTATGTTGCAATGAAGTAGCTATGGTGTACGGTCGGTAGCGGAGAACTAAGGTAAAATATTGTAGTTTATGAAGTTTGGTATGCCAAATGATAGCTAATGATATTCAATTCATATACAGGGTGAGATTTGGTACGTGATACAAAACTTGTCTTTGAGCTCAGTTAATAGTGATAAAATAATGCATTTACTAATATTATAAATGTGAAAGTGTGTGTTTGTATGTTTGTCCGTCTTTCACGTCGAAACGAAGCAACGGATCGAGTTGATTTTTGGCATAGAGATAATTATGGGCCAGAGCACTCTCTGGCCCATAATTATCTCTATGCCAAAAATCCGCGATAAAAATTCGGGATAAAAAGTAGCCTATATCACTACATAGGCTACTTTTTATCCCGAAAAAATGCACGGTTCCCGAGGAAGAGCGCGCGCGATAACGGAATTCGACGCGGACGAAGCCGCGGGCAAATGCTAGTTATTTCTGTAAAGATGACATTTTAATTAATGTAATTTAATTGAATTGTTTAAATTTGTATATTATAAATTTACTATTTAATACGAGAGCGAGAGGGACCGCATGACACGAACTTCGAGTTTCGAGTTTCATAGTAGCCCTGCCGGACGTAGGACGTACTATTGAACATTTATAATACTTATTCAATTTTAATAATTGTATATTGGAACTCATGCAGTACCTACAAATAAAATAATCTTTTTAAAATTTATTATTTATATTTATAGTTTCCGCTAATGCTAAACTACTCGTATGTAGCCGTTTGAAAAAGATGCGCTATGAAGATGCGCAGCCGCGAGGCAGCTGTGCGAGGGCAGCACGCATCCACAACATGCATCCACAGCACGCATCCACAGCACGCATCTAGAGCACGCATCCACAGCACGCATCCACAGCATGCATCCACAGCACGCATCCACAGCATGCATCGACAGCACGCATCCACAGCACGCATCCGTAGCACGCATCTAGAGCACGCATCCACAGCACGCATCCACAGCATGCATCCACAGCACGCACCACAGCATGCATCCACAGCACGCATCCAGAGCACGCATCCACAGCACGCATCTTTTTATATAAAAAAACATAGCTCAGTTGAACCCGTTTCCACCAGTGCTATGCTATGTGGACGTGGATGATTGGTGGAGTACCATCTTTTTCTCGAAGCAGTTCAGGCCATTTTCAACCCCCCTATATATATATACACATTTCTTGAATAGATGTAGCTATTATAAGGTCACGGGTGAACAAAGTAATTGCTTTAGTTAATTGATGTTAGACCCATGGTCTAACATCTGGTTCTTACAGAGAGGTGGTGGAAGAAATGCATGAACACACATTTCTTGCATAGACGTAGCCATCATAAGGTCACGGGTGAGCATTGTTTTAGTTCATTGATATGAATCTCCGCAAAGTAACGCCTAATTCAATAAATTACATGATAGGGGCTTTACTAAATGTTTATCTGTACATCTTACGAGTATCTGTACTAGCTTGACGACCAGATGACCATAAGTGGTTAGAGAGCCTAACTACCTACGATGCTTGTATTTGTATTGTATTGTATTTGTAATGAATAATACGAATGTTTGTTCTCGGGTCTTGGATGTTTAATATGTATTTAAGTATGTATGTATCTATATAGGTAAGTATGTTTATCGGTTGCCTAGTATCCATATACAAGCTTTTTTTAGTTTGGGAGTAGGTCAATTGGTGTCAAGTGTCCCATGATATTTGTTATTATTTATTTTTTGGTGTCAAGTAATGTCAAAAACTTAAAATAGTCCTGTTAATTGGATCCTGCTGTCGTGTCGCTACGTGTTTGCTACGGCGTAGCACTGCCACGTTCGGTGTTTTGACGAAATAGTATTATTAGGCAGGCTTCGCACGCGTAAACTTAGATCCAGCAGTTGAATTGAAATTCCGGGCTTTTACTAAATGGTCATAGGAATTCTCAATAATTACGTCCGAGATTTTATCCCAATCCTGTAGGAGTTTGATACCTACTTGATACAGAAAACAGGTACACAGAGAGAAAATAACAAATGTGTTTGATATCCACCAATTATTCACGTCCACATAGCATAGCACTGGTGGAAAAGGCTTCAACTGAGCTATGTTTTTTATATGAAAAGATGCGTGCTGTGGATATGGCTACGGATGCGTGCTGTAGATGCGTGCTGTGGATGCGTGCTCTGGATGCGTGCTGTGGATGCGTGCTATGGATGCGTGCTGTGGATGCGTGCTCTAGATGCGTGCTACGGATGCGTGCTGTGGATGCGTGCTGTGGATGCGTGCTGTGGTGGCGCGCTCTAAATGCGTGCTATGGATGCGTGCGTCTACTCGAGCTGCGCATTTTCCTCGCACAGCTGCCTCGCGGCAGTGCATCTTCATAGCGCATCTTTCTCAAACGGCTACATAGCTTAGCATTAGCCGAAACGGTCACATAGTTTTGTAGCGCAGGTTTTTCATCCTCGCAGCATAGCTGCATAGCACATTTCTGGTGGAAAGGCACCCTTAAAAGCTTGTATTCAAATAATCTATATTCTTACACATTGCACGTCTCAACATAATTCTGCCACAGTTTATATTCAAAGACTTGCGTGCAGCGCATCTCATTGTAATTCATATAATAAAACCGAATTAACGCAGCAACAAAGCTAACGAGATCAAGGTATTTGTATAGGACGCTTAGATTAATTCAAATCCTGTTGTGACGTTATTACATCTAATATAAATTAAATTTCGTGTTAGGGAACAATGCTGCAAACAGTCTTTTCAGGGAAGCCGACGAACTCTGGCGGGCGCGTTACGTACCGAATTCATTAATATATACCGAATTTCGAGGTAAAACATAACCTAACTGAATAAATACAATAAACATACAAAAAAAAACAAAAAAAGAAAAAAATATATACAAACATTTGTACATCATAACGAAAAACAAAGAAAAATTTAACTAAACCAAATAATGGTAAATATTGCTATACCTCGTATCTGCATAGTGCTCTATAATAACTAGAGTGACGAAGCACTGCCATAGCAATGAGAAACGGTAAAGCAACGCTGGCTGAACGCTATGCCTCGTAGGGAATCAACTAAGATTTATTATCATTGTAAGCAGTAAATTATCTGAACTGTCTTCGTTATTAATAAAAATATTTAACCATTATTCTGGAAGCGCGGGCTGTCACTAGAGACTTGATACTATAATTTATTTCGAACAAACGCTGAGTTGCTTGAACTCGAGTGTTTGTTCTTTATTCTAATTAGGTTATTTACACACTTATGTAAAAACAGTAGTAATAATTAAAAATACGGGCGGCCTTTACCCCATACAAACGTATTCCCCTATTTCGTCTCAGGATAATTACACGAACTATTTTTTTACCATACGATACTATACTTCAAGTGTCGGTCCTTTTACCATTTCATCATAGAACCTACATATACTCTGTTTCTACGGCAGGCAAAAAAACGAACATTGAAGAAGTATATATTTTGTCCGATGCACTTTTTACCCGACTGCGAAGAAGGAGGGTTATTTATCATTTGTTCTTAGTACAAATTTCAAAGTACTGGTTGTTAGTGGTCACTCAAAACAATAAAACTTGTTGTATCATGTTTTAGAATAATATTGAGAGATATATTATGCGAAAGAAATTTGCCCATAATAGTAGTTAGTTCAAAGATTATCTGAAAGTGATCCTTTTAAAGTGTCAACAAAGATTTATACAATTCAATTAGGAGAGAAATGGGAAGAAGAAGAAGACAATTCATTTGAATGGAAGAAGACTTTTTAAACAATAATATTTGTAAAGAGAAAATTATCTGTTTGCTTCTACAGAAAAGTACAACGAATCATTAGCAGTCTAGGCACTCTAGTTTATTCCCCTAATGAAAACGACAGTCATTTTAATGTCCAATGCTGTTCCATTCTCAAGTGCTCTTTTACGCCCACACGAACTGTCGGTGATATGACGAGTTTTATTGACAATCCCATTGTAACACCCTGTATCTAAGTCGGTGAGATAGTCTAGGGATTCCCAATATTTTTACACTGCGGCTCTCTGTAGGTACATGTTGTTATATTTCATCTCTCCTGTTCGGAAAGTTTAATTTTCATGGGTAGATAGCAGGGTGGAAAGTGTTTTTTTTTTAATTTTTCGATTAGCCACGGAGTCGAAGATAATTGAGTTACGTCAATGACCCTTTTGTTTTTCACGTTTCGGCATGGCCATCTAGACACCCGTCGTGACCAAGGAGCTTATATACCTACAACACTGGAGGTTGAACGCCGAACATCCGTTTGAAGCAAGAAATTTGATCTTTATAACGTCACGAACATATTCCATCTCTTTCTTTAGTTAGGTTAAGAAAGAGACGGAAGTCATTCGTGGAATGTGAAAGAAAGAGATGGAATATATAAATAAGTAATGAAGATTCTTCTTTGTTCGGCGTTCAACCTCCAGTTTTGTGTATAAGCTCCTTGGTCGTGACCACCACGAATTTTTTTATAGTCGGCCGTGGCAAGTGGCCAGTCGTAAAGGTACTGTTGGAGGTTGGATATAAGTAAATTATATTTATTATTATTCTCTTTTTTTGTAGTATATTACTTTACTCACAGTCGAAATGAAAAGTAGAGTGTCTAACTCGGGTGAAATTACCCATTTCCCCTCGAATTATCTCAAATATCTCTCACTCACTCTCTCTATCACTTTCCACCCTTGGTTATCAATCTACTATTTTTCTGAAAAACAAAACACGGAGAAATAAAACGACCACCAAAAATATTTCCGTACACTAAGTTAAGGAATGTCTGAAGTTATAATTGTAATTGCAGGTACTTATGTATTCAAATGACAAACTTAATTTAAATAAAAGAAATATCAAATGTATTAAAGGATTAAATCTCAACCAGCAAATTGATGCGCGTTGAGTTTCGTCAAATCACAAAACGCTAAAATATGCAGAAAGGAACATCAGCTAAGCGGAGCTCTACAGCTCAGTCTCATAAATGTTATTGTTTTAGTTATAAATATTTTTTTTTAAAACGTGGCTTAAGTTTTGGTAATCATTTATTATTTTTGGGTTAGAAATTTGTTGGCTTTTATTTCCATAAAATAGAAGCAAAACGTAAAAAAAAAACACTTTATCATTTCGTTGTTTAATATACCAGTAGTTGAAAAGAAAATAGTTACTTTTTTCAGCGCTCAAACGAGATCGTCGTACAAAATCAAAAAAATCAAAATCATTTATTCAGTAAATAGGCCGCAATGGGCACTTTTACACGTCATTTTTTAAACTACCAGCGCTTTCAGAAAGACCATCATTGCCAAGAAGAATGCGCTGCAAGAAACTTGGCAGAAAGTTACTATATTTGGCCCCGCAATAAACCTACTACTAGGATTCTTGAACTCTAAATACGCGTCGGTTGACTTGAGAACCTGCTCCGTGTTTTTTCGTCGGTTAGAAAGGAAACAGTATTATCAGACAAATTTTCTCCCGATATCGACGTCACATTCTCCAACTCTTTCCAGCAGAGCTCGTAGCGATCACTACCTACCCCCCTGGCAGCAATAAAACCTGCCACCGACTTCATAAAAATAATAATAATAATAATTTAAATTAACAACTAATCCCGGAAGGGATAAGAGCCGCGCCGCTCGCTTCGATCATAATAAAAATAAAAATGCTTACGATTCAGTACTTTGTTCTTTTTACAAGCCTTCAGTTTGTTGATGTTTGTTGTGTTTTGGTACACTAACCAGACAGCTAAATATACTTGTTTAAACAAACGAAGGGATCAAAAGGCCTCATATATATGATCTGAGCTGAGCAAGCCTAGGAAAGTGGGTGGAGTAATCTTTTGCGGTTTTTTCCTGGTGCCGCGAAACTGCGTTTTGCTGCCTTTTGTTAATAATAAGAGCCATACATACCGCGTTTTTTAAACGCCCCGTCGATGCGCATTTTAGAAACGCGCGTTGACAGCGTGTTTTTCTTTAAAAAACGCGTTGGGCAAAGGTCCTTATTTATACATCAAGCGAACGTAATCGATTCTCCTGTTTAGTATACAATTAAAGTAAATAGCATTAGTAACATTTTGGTAACTACCGCTTTTATGTTAATCAAGACTAGCATTGTCCTCTGATTTATAACAAACCGCTGGGCATTACTTAAAATGCTCGTAAAAAGTGTCCAGATTACACCAACTAGCGTTTTGTGTCACATAAAAGGCCAGTAATAGCCGTTGTAAATATTGTTACCATTATTTGTGCGAGATTTGAGTCATTTCTTCTGAATTTGTGACCGCATACATGTGGAGTAAAAGAACATTGTTTGTGTCCAGGGCGAGTTAAAGAAATGGGTTGTTCATTTTGGAGCTATTCTTTGAGATGTAGCGAGGCAGTTACTACGTTTCTTCTGAGATAGTTTGATACTAAGTTGGGTATGACGATTTATGATTAATTTCAATTTGTAAACGGTTTTGAAACTTTAGTTCTTTTACGCAGATGATGAACCCTTATAGTTTCGCCATGTCTGTTTGTATGTCTGTCTGTATGTCCGTCCGTCCGCGGCTTTGCTCAGGGACTATCAATGCTAGAAAGCTGTAATTTTGCACGGATATATATGTAAACTATGCCGACAAAATAGTACAATAAAAAACTAAAAAAAATTGTTTTAGGGTAACTCCCATCGACTTAAAGTGGGGGTGATTTTTTTTTCTCATCCAACCCTATAGTGTGGGGTATCGTTGGATAGATCTTTTAAAACCATTAGGGGTTTGCTAAGTCAATTTTTCGATTAAGTTATTTTCTTAGGAATATTCATTGTTAAACTGTTAATTTTCATTAAAATCGAGCGCCCCCTCTAAAAATCTAAACCGGTGAGTGGAAAAATTTTAAAAAATTCAGGATGGTAGTAACTATATCAAACTTTCAAGGAAAACTATAACGGCTAAGTTTGCTTGAGAATTATTAGTAATTTAAGAGTAAATAGCAGCCTAAGGTATAAAATATACCTAAACTTGGAAGATTCCGTATAAAATACGAAATCCTTAGAAAAATATAACTTAATTTTTTCGGAACCCTAGTTCAGGTGTGTCCGACACGCTCTTGGCCGGTTTTTAGCCTCATCGTATCGTATCTGTCAAACGACAGAAAAAGAAATGGCGAATGCGATAGTTAGTTAGTTGTGAGTATGTCACGTAATATAATAATTCATTTTTTTTCTAGCATTGCATTCTAGTAATGTACGGTCACGAGCGTTAATTTGAGACCCATTTCGTCAAAAAATCCTTTGAATCGTCATACAAAATTCGATATTAAGTGGGTCCCTAATTAACGATCGTTATATTGCGCACAATATTTAACAAGAGTGAGAAGCAGATTATGACAACTGCCACGTCAGCAAGTGCGATGTTTCGAATAAAAACATAGTGATCATTTATAAGAAAAAAGGTGTATGTAATATGAAAGTATGCTTATATGAGTCTTAACTAACTACCCTTAAAGTTTGTGGTTCTAACAAAAAAATTTATAACAAAAAATTGAACCGACTACAAAAAACCATGAAAATAATTTTCTACCAGTCTGAAGTCGGTCGGTGCCTCAGCACGAGCCAGCAGGAGTGGACCTATAGTCATCTTCCTCAATTACGCACTATATATTGGGCTTCAATCACTTCTGCTGGCTCGTGCTGAGGCACCGACCGACTTCAGACTGGTAGAAAATTATTTTCATGGTTTTTTGTAGTCGGTTCAATTTTTTGTTGTACAATTTTTTTTTCACGCTTTTTGGTGTAAATAATATAAGATACAACAGTTTAATATCAACTGCTCGTCACCTTTTACGAACGATTGCTTTTCCGATGCGGAGACGTTCATTAACTCTCATCTGTGTCAAAGTAATTAAAATTCAACCCGTGAAATACTTGTTATTGAGTAGTAACTCCGATGGTCAACTGTGGTCTTCATCATCAGATTCACTTCACCAAATGATGATTTTCAATAACAAATGCACGAGGTACTGCTAAATATATCCAAATTACCATAGGTGTCCCTACAATATTTGAAGAGTTCCCTCAATTTCCTTAAGATCCGATCATCAGATCCTAATTTGCTGCTTATGGGACCTAATTCAAAACATTCCTAGAAGAACTAAAAAAAAATTCAAATCGGTTCATAAATGACGGAGTAACAACCGAATTGATAACCTCCTCCTTTTTTTAAGTCGGTTAAAAATATAGAATAGAAGCACTTTAACTTTGGTGTAGAACGTCTTAGTAGCAATCGCCATATTTCCAGTCGGTGATTTACTATTGAGAAATGTGAGCTCTAGAATTACGATAGAAGTTATTATTAGAGCTATATTTTAGTCTGCCCACGTATCGAATTCAATAAAATCGATCGTACCTATTTCAAATGATTTAGATAACTTATTAATCATATGGTTTGTAGCTTGATTGCGAATATGATTTTACAGTGAGACTATGAATATGTTATTTTCTTATGCATTGTACAGTCAACTTTCAAGAGAAAATATTTTTATCATAAGACTTAAGGTCGTGTATACATAAATATTTTTGTGACTGGTCGTGACTCATTAATCCTGCCGCCAAGCAACTGTGCTTGCTTTGCTGTGCTACGGCTAGGAGAGAAATAATTATTTATGCAACTGTATCGTAATAGAGGTCCTTAAAACACGAGTGTGGTTTTCATAATAGGGTCACATGAGTGTTTTAAGGCCTAATTACGTACAGTTGCATACAATATTTTAGCTACATCCATATATTAAATCCTCTATCATGTGTTCAAGAACCATTGAGAATGACCTGCATTAACGAGAACTAGGTAAGTATGTCTGCCCCACGAGCTGCGCGCGCGACGACCTGCTGCTGCTCGTGCGCGCGGCGCGGCGCGCCCCGGTGCTGTAATGATGTATGAAATCTCATTACGATAGAGATATCTGTATCGTAATGACCATTAAGTTACAGCCGCGTTCATATTAGAATCCAATGTCGTAATGCTGGTCATTATCTATGGTTTTTGAACGCATAATGGAGGATTTACTATATGGGTGTAGATAAAACTTCTATCTTAGCCCTCTTAAGTTGGTAGGTAACGTATCTCTCTGATGTTGCGGGTGTCCACTTACTAGCAAGAGACTCCACTTGTTGGTTTGCCAGCCTACGAAGTATTTTTAACACTCGAGTTGCCTTCCTTGCTCCTACTGTAGCGCCAGCTACTACGCATAACATCAACCAGCCACTAGCGCACTCGTAAATATAATTAGGTAATAAATGCGTACCCAAAGTCAATTTATTACAAATTGCGTGCAACAAAATCGCCGTGGCATTTGGGAAGCGATACGCGGATTAATTGAATCACCGCGGTTATGTAAATTAATTACCGATTCAAATTGTTCAGTGAACACATGCCTTTGTGACGACCTGCGGATATTTCAGATACATTTTTTAAACGCTATTCTCCATTGCTAACCGCTGCTTTGTACGAATTTACAGTGCCAAAGGCTAATCACTAAACCGTAGTTTTTAGGGTTTTTTCCCTCAAGGAAGCAACAGATCCTTTATAGGATCATTTTGTTGTCCGTCTATCAAGACTTTTTCTCAGGAATGCGAGGTGGTTGGTATCAAGCTGAATCTAATTCACTTTACATATCGCGTAAATCAGTCTCAGAAGGTAGGTAATAAACGTATTAGACGAAAAAGGACTGGCAACGCACCTGCAATTCTACTTACCTATACTTTGAGTGTAGGTACATGGGCGGCGGTGATTGCTCTCCATTCAGTGATTGGTTTTTTGGAGTCTTTTTGTATTTTTTATTTCAACTCCAAATTCGTTACTTTTTATGGGTAACCCGTGAAACCATATCGAAAATACAAACTGAGACATGGATGCACAGAAAAACCAGAAAAAGAGACCAGCGCTGGGAATCGAAGCCAGGTCCTCAGCAATCCGTGCTGCGTGCTACGCCACCGCTGGACAGGAGTCTAGGCACGAATTTCTCTTATGCACACATATCTCAGGTTGCTTTTTTCCACTACGCTACTTAAGCAGCAGCACTAGTGACATCTATGGTTGGCTCTCATCGAGAGACGTCACATTCTTTTGGAACTAACCGCTCACCCAGACAACAGATGTCGCTACTAAGCAATCAAATTATGACACGATATTCTCCTATGCACACATATCTCAGGTTGCTTTTTTCCACTACGCTACTTCCATTCAGTGACCCACCTACTCTTTTACTGCCTAATACTGTATATCGTGTTTAAAAAAGATAAATAGGTGCGTTGTTATGATTCCGATGAAATTGCAACAGAGGACCAACAAACAAAAAAAATGTTTTTTTACAAAACCTTAATACCTAAATATTAAAAAAATGACAGCAGACAGACAAATCTAATGGTCCCGAAGCTCGAACTAACCAAAACAGCATCACTAACAATAACTAGCACTAAAAGCGGTGCAGCAAACACCAAAGCAGCCAAGTCTCGGGGCAGCGTTATCTAAGAAAATGGCTGACTGTAATGTAGGTGGAATATCGTAGAAGCTAAAGACGGCTTCAATTAACAGCACTACCTCCATTATCCGAGGAGAGTCGCTTTACCGGCGATAACCAGCTATAACCGGCTATAACCGGCTCCCGGCGGCCGTGACCGGTCTAATCCGGACAAATGAGTCGCGAAAGATGACATCCTCTTACTAATTGGAGAACAAAATTAACAAGGCATGTCGTTAAAGCGTTATGTCTTAATGAACCGGGTGAGGTACTGGCATGTTCTGCGTCCGCGCGCTGTACGCAACAGATGATCTAACTTTCGGGTGTGCCGAGTTTATAGCCGAGCGTTTCAAGTGCTGCGAAGTTAATAAGCTATTTGTGACACGTTAGCTTGGATGTTTGTCGTTTTATCTACGTTAGATGCTTCGCTGTCAGAATAGAATTGCTGTTTAGGAATTGTGACAGCTAGATCAACAAAAACCTCAGCTTCTTTGAGAAAACTGTTCAAAGTTATTTTTCGATTGGTTTTCACGCTGTATATCGACCGAGCTATCGACTTATGAGTTTCACTAGTCGTTATTCGGCCGATATACCGCATTCGTTAAAAACTCACCGTTTAACGATTTGCATAGTGAAGTTTAGGCAAATCAGGAAATTCCTAGATATATCATGAGACGCCGCCATTTCATGATTTGGCCAGTTTAGGCAGATCATGAAATTCCTAGGCATACATGAAACGCCGCCATATCGGTCCTGGCACTTCGCCCGCTCGGCTCGTGCGTTGTGGTCCCAATTCATACTAGCAACTCCTCGCTTCGCTCGTCGTACCTACATTTTTATTTATTTCGGCATATCACGATGTGCCCAGCTAAGAATATTGACGAATGCGTTGCTCTAATCGATCAGCCGTATTGTTTTTCAGGCACATCGTGATATGCCTGGCTAACTTTTATGCATATCATGAAATGGCGCCATTTCACGATATGCCTAGGAATTTCGTGATCTGGCGGATTTTACGTTCGGCCGCCGACCTATCGACCGAGTTATCGACCAATGTAACTGATTGTGAGCCATAATACGAGTACCCTGTACAAGTTCAGTACTGAACACCTATCGCCTTAAATTGTATCACCAGTTGATCCCACTCAAATAGCCCGTGAACGTTCTCTAACTTTCTAGGTTTATTTTTATAGTCAGTACGTCTATTCTTAACCTTTGTGATGCTCGGTTTAACTTTCGAACTAAATTTTACTTGTAATAAAGGATCGGCGCTGAAGTTTCGAGACGCATGTACAAGTTTAACGGATTGTTAGGTAAAGGGTACATGCGTCGAAAAAGTTTTTTCCAAATGTGGATTTTACATGATTTTATTTTGTTTGACATGCCTAGTATTTGTCTGTTGGTAACCAAATCTTGCTAGTCGAATTTGACCTAGTTCTAGCGGTAGGATTGACTTGGAATTTGATGACACTTCATGAATGCAGTTTGGATGATAAATTACTTTATAACTTAGTATGATAAAACGGGGGTTGGAAAAATATTTCGTTGAAATCAATGAAGAATAAAATATCGGTCAAGTGCAAATCGAATTTGCAAAATGTGAGTTCGTTTCACCGTGCCAAAAAAAAACACTTTTTTAAAGAAAAGAAAGAAATAAAAATACTTATTCGTAACATTTACAAATCAGATAAAAAAGAAACACGGGAATCGAGACACATTTTGTCACGAAATAGTCCCAACTCAGCATAATGTCAACTTTGCGGCCGACGCTGGTCTTCCGTAGGATCCATTTAGATGAGTTTAGGTGAGATTGGGTGAGTTTGGGATAGGTACAAAATGTTGTTAATTTATTTTATTTTTATATATATTTTTAATTAAACTATTCCAATACTGTTCTAAGGCCTCTCCTGTGAATTTCCAACTCGCCCTGTCTGTACCTATGTCTGGCCAGTCCCTGGAGAACGCGTCCAGGTCATCCCACCATCTCCGTCTTGGTCTGGCTTGGGTGCTTGTAGTTATAATCTGTAATTAGCCTGTAGCCACTATATTAAGACAAATCGACCTCAACTTCTATTAATTATGGTTGAAAAGAAAAAGCTCTGTGACGGACTATCAGACCGATGGATAGACAGAGAAAGCGAAAGATGAATAGGGTTCCGTTGTGTACCCATTAAAAATAGGGTCCATAAGTATCGGATCGCATACTTATTGAAAGTCCGAATGTAATGTTTGTCAGAATTATCGTTTGTCATAACTCTTTTTTCTCTGAGTCCAATAATTGTTCAGAATTGTTATAAAACAAACCTAACCTAACCTAAGTTTTCTATAGGATGTCGATTTTTAATTTCAACAAAAATGTAAGGTTTCAGTGCGAAAAAAATTATGACAAACTATGATTCGGACAACAATTACGGTGTGACTAGCGAAGAGTATGCGAACTTTGGCGCTCCCTTAAAAATCACACAGTAATTTGAAATAACTTTGTATGTTAACCGTTCGGATTTGTAATTAATGGTGGAACATCGACTTTTTATTCCCAGCTATTTCTTAAATTTACGTGGTGGAGTTGATAGCACACTTGACGCGTGTCACTGCTGGCCATACACAAACACACAAGTTGATTTCATTAAAATAAAATAAAACGTAATAAAAATGTAGGTAAATTGCGAAAGTTCCGTAATTTCAGAGTTGCCAGGGTGACCGCACACCGAAAGCGTAAGTAAATGCGGGTTGGTGTACACACAGACACGTAATGTTTTGGTCTCTGTGCTTTGAAAGTAACGGGAGCAAATTTAAAAAGTTCATGTTTTCAAAGTATATTTTTTTATATTAAGTATTTGCTTTATTAGATGAATATTTTCTCAACGTTAACTAAGATTAAAATAAATTCCGTCCGGCATTAGGTACATTTTTTCATTTCTTTTTGTTTTATTTATGGCGTACAATAAAGAGTCATTGTATTGTATTGTATAGCCTAACCCCCTTATTCATAAACGACAATCAAACCTATTTTAGTTAAAATGCCGCTAAAATTCGTTTGTCCTTATCTGTCACTTCGACATTTGTATTTGTTAGAAAGGGACAAAGCATTTGTTAGTTAACATAGGCTTGTTAAGTTTTATGAATAAGGGGGTAAGACTCTAGCCTGTTGCCAGCGACTCCGTCTTCGTAGAATTCATTTTCGGTATCCCGCGGGAACTATGCAATTTTCTGGGACAAAAATTATATCTACTATGTCCTTCCCTGGGATTAAAACTATCTGTATCCCGAATTTCATCAAAATCTGTTCAGCAGTTTGAATATGGGATTTAAAAGTAAATACAATAATAGTAGTTTTTTTTTACTAGCGTACAATAGTGCCCCACTGCTGGGCAAAGGCCTCTCCTCTTGATCCCTTGCATACGCGTCTAAATCGTCCCGCCATCTCCTTTTCGGTCTGCCTCGCCGTCGTTATTTTAATTAAATTAAATTAATTAATTAATTTTAATTTTAATTTCCTAAAAAAAAAGATAAAAGATTGGGTGGAATTGTATATCGAGTGAATAAATAAGCTAAAGTAAACGTAAAAGTTGTCAATTAAGGGACTTTGGACGAGATTGCTACGGTGTTTACCATTCGTAGCCCGTAGCACATTGTAGAAGCCAAACCCGTAGCACTTCTTAACGAGCGCTAAAGGGAAGGGAAGGGAAGGGAAGGGTTTGAATTAAAATTTGATACTAAAATGATGGAGCGACGACCTGGGCCCAATTGCATAACAAATTAAAAGATTACAAATTTTGTATTGAAAATCACTAATATTATTTGCTTGTAATTTGTTATGCAATTGGGCCCTGGTTAAGATCGCGGTGGATGCGGAAAGCACAAGACTGGTCCGAGTGGAGAGCCTTGGGGGAGGCCTATGTCCAGCAGTGGACATCTTTCGGCTGACATGATGATGATGATGACTAAAATGATACGGTATAAGACGAACGTAGTTTAGTAATAAAGTTTAAAATAAAGGAAGGAAATACCAAGTTTTTCTTTTGATGGTGATTTTTGTTGACGTTAACTACCCGTGGACACTCAGTGGTCCTTGAAATTAAGCATTAACTCAAAATTAGTTAAATTCGTCTTCCAAAGTAACGAAGCTATGCTACGCTACGCGGCTACGATGCGGAAAGACGCTGCTACGGATACCTACGATCGTAGCAATCCGTAGCAACAACAGGTTGTGATATTGACATCAAGGACATACAATAGAATACAATAGAATGCATATAGAATGACTATTTATTGAACACCACAATAGTAAGCGATAGAGAAAACAGTTAGGTACACAGAGTGAAAATGACAAGTACCACATTTGGTATACTTTATTTTGATTGTTAGTCAATTCTAAAATGCGAAAAGCGAAAAAATGCGAAAGTTTGTGTAGCGCGCGTGGTGTGTGTTTTGTGTGTACGACTGGGCAGATTTAGATGACTTTTTGTATACCGGGTGTGGCCTGTAATACGAGCAAAAAATCAAAACATAGATCGTCCTCGTCAAACTGAACAACATTAGTTCAGCGACTTTTAAAAATAATAAAATCTTTGAATTTTCCTTTTTTCATACAAATGAAATACTGCTATCAATGTACTCCATGCTAGAACCCAACTGACGTCGCCTGTCACGCTACAAAAATCAAGCATTTTGCTTTACATTGCTTCTTCGAATAAACTTAAAAGTGTAATAAAAATTCAAAAACTAATTATTTTTAAAAGTCGCTGAACTAATGATGTTCAGTTTGAGGAGTATGATCTATGTTTTAATTACTATTTGCTTATATTACAGGCCACACCCGGTTTAGATAGCTGGATATCTGGAATCAGAATAGGCTACTTTTTATCCCGATATTGCCATTGGATCCACGTAAAATTCCTAAATCTTAACCGCAAATAAATAAATAAATATCACGGGACAATTCACACCAATTGACCTAGTCCCAAAGTAAGCTTAGCAAAGCTTGTGTTATGGGTACTAAGCAACGGATAAATATAATTTGTATAGATAGATACATATTTAAATACATAGTAAACACCCAAGACCCGAGAACAAACATTCGTATTTTTCATACAAATATCTGCCCCGACACGGGAATCGAACCCGGGACCTCAAGCTTCGTAGTCAGGTTCTCTAACCACTAGGCCATCTGGTCGTCATCTAGAAACTTTACATTCTATAAGGATGTTCGTCATACAATGTATTGTATTGTATTGTAAAACTCTTTATTGAACATAAAACACATGAAAACAACAGAACACAGGATAATAAGATGTACAAAGGCGAACAAAAATTTGGAAAAAAATAAATGAAGAAAAGATGAATTTTCGGAAATTCCTGTGTAAGTTTAGTAAATTCTCGAAATTTCGATTCGACCAGACTTACGCGAGCCAAACCGCGAGTAATGGCTAGTACTTTTATAAAAGCTTTTGAATGAATCACTACTTGATGTTCATTTTCCTAGAAGGCTTAAGAATATTTCTCGCTAACAGCAAAAACAGAGCTACGTAACAGCTGAAAAGCTTTTTTCATCATCTGGTCGCGAAATGTAATGAAAATGTTTCTTATTATTTTTATAATGTGTATTTTTTATTCTGGAGACGATTAAGACAGTTAAAAATAACACTACTCGTGGAAATGATAACGTCTCGGAAAGACTGTCGCTTAATTACGCTGGTTTAGCGCATTCGTAACCATTCGGTTTTCGACAAACGCGCGGCCGGGCGAGCGAGCGGACGCGGCAACCATATTACCGTTTCCCTCTGGAACGGGCTATGGGGCTTCGTGTCGTTTGGGTGTTCGTGCGTTGTTTTCTGTTTTATTAACCTCCAGCGCAAAAAGAGAGGTGTATCCCATAGCTCTTAAACGGGTGGACCGATTTGAATGCGGTCTTTTTTATTTGAAATCAAGTTTTCTAGCGTTGGTTCTTAGACATGTTTTTATCAAAATCGGTTCAGCTGTATTTGAGATATTGACTTTTGAAGTGACAAAGTCGGGGTTTGCAAACTTTTTGTTGGCTAGGTTAGGTTATATCGTTAATAATAGCATAAAATAGTTTTTATCGGTAAAAAATTTTAGCGGGCCGTATGTGTAATGAATGAGATAAGAAGTCCCGATCTTGACATTATTTTATTCACTGTCGGCGATCGAACTAAAGGTTTTACCACGGCTTTTCAAATTTAATATGACTAATCACGAAGTAAAAATACTCAGAAGGATTTTGCAGCACCCTTTATATCTAGCATGTATTAAGTGCGTGCAACTATGAAAGCTCACGATATAGCCCTGAAGGGCCAATTCGCCGGCACTCGTTCATAAATTAGGAGGCACATTCCCGTATCTTTATTAGGGTCCAACACGCCGGGAATGAATTAACTTGTACTTGTAACACATCTTTTAATTACGACCGACTTCGGAAAAAAGGAGCTCTTTTAGATAATTGGTGCATACACCCATAGGTTTCAAATTTTTTGATCAGGCGTTAATTTATTGAATCAGGCGTTACTTTGCGGAGGTCCATATCAATGAACTGAAACAATTTCTTTGCTCACCCGCGACCTTGTGATAGCTACGTTTATGCAAGAAATGCGTGTTCTTGCAGTTCCTCCACCTCTATACTGTAGGAACACACAAATCACACAAACTCATCTATCACCACCACCACACTACACTGACACGTTTCGAACTAAACCAGAGCTCATCTTCAGGGCAACACAACCATTCACCATGCTACCAGATGTTAGACATCATCTGTTGAGTTTGAAACGCGTCAGTAAGTATATACTGTCGGGTATGGTATAAAGGAGCGGCCACACCGCTGCTTAAAATACGCAGACGGTGCGGAATCGCAGTGACGTGCCGTAAACGTCACGACTTTTGGTAGAGAGCATGCAGTAAAGTCCTGCCGTTAACGGCACGTCACTGCGTTTGCGCACCGTTTGCGTATTTTAAGCAACGGTGGGGAAAGCATAAAAAAACGGTGCATATACGATGCGTCACGCGATTCCGTACCGTCACCGATTTGTAAGCAGCGGCGTGGCCGCTCCTTTATACGGTATAATACGGTATTTTTCGTATTTTAGCAAAAATTACAAATGTTTATAATACCGGCCTTACATCTCTAATGCGGCAACGGTTTCTTTTTTTCTTTCTTCTTTCTGAAGACGACGTTCGTTCGCCGCAGTAAGTAGTTTGAAACAAACAAACGGCGACCGCGTTAGGTGAACGGCTCAGTGTAACCGCCCCTTTAGGCATTTGTCACTTTTCATTTCCTTTTCCAATATAACCTGCAACAAATAAAATTCTGCAGTAGCTTCCTTAGTGATTGACATCTTATAATTATTGTTATAATAATCTCCTTTGGATTTCCATTTATTTATCCACCACACATTTAATTTTGTTTTACGCATATTTATAAAAGTATTGGTACGTCAAATAAATCGCTGTCTTGTACACATCACATACAAATAGTAAGCCACTCCACTCGTACCAAAGAACGCCGGGAAATTGTTCAGTAAATTCGGTCAATTTGTTTCAGGCATGAACGGAAAAAATAGTTGGGATATCCGCAGTAGATTCTCGTTATTTCAGCAGTTGCGAACGTTTTTTCCTCAAAGGGTAACTGTACATGACTTAGTACTGGAAAGTATTCAAAAAATTTAATACATTTTTACGTAGGCTTTACAATGTTAAAAGCCGGCCGTTCCGTTGCCGTTACGAAAAAATCTAGTAATATTTTTCTACGAATTTTGTAAGGAATCATCCAAGTTTAGGTATAATTTATACTTTAGGCTGCTGTTTACTGTTAAACTACTGTACTAATAATTCTCATGCAAACTTAACTAATATTACAGGGTTACCTAATGATTCGCCGACTATTTTTAGGCAGATTATTGATTGGCAGACAACGTTTCGCCGAGTAACGGTACGCCGATGAATTTGTACGCAGACTAAAGTTTCGTAACTCAACCTTTAGCAGACTATTTACTTGGCATATGAGTCAGTTAGCCGAACAAATATTCGCAGAAATTCGTTTAGCCTATTAATCACTAGACATTTTGCACGTTTGGTCGAATAACCTTTCGCTTTTGTAACAGTTGAACTATTATTATTCAGTGCGCATATCAACTTTTCGCATCTTTTCCTTTCGCATGGGGAATGGCATTCAATACCGCGAATATGTGTGGATTACACTATGGCCTCATTGGCATTTTTACACGCCGTCCGTGCTGACCGCGCATTCTTTATAATTTTCTTATGTACCCCCACAAGTTTTAAACGTATAACGCAACTAATAAACGTACTTTTGACCATCATTTGTATTTATTTTATATTGGAGTCTAAACAAACCAAGTCGCGATGCTAGCAGTTCGGTTCAGGTACTTCGCCGGCCGCTGCCGCGGCACTCTCGCTTCACTCGCTCAGCTCGTGCGTTGTTGGTCGCAATTTTGCCTAACGCTCCTCCTCGCTAACGCTTGTCGTCGAACCTAACTACATTTTGATAACAGACAGCTAGTATATAATAGTCAACTAAGTAAAACTCTACCTGTCGTTTGGCAAATTTTATCGATGCAAATTACGAAACAAAAATCGACTGAACATTAAATCTACTTAACAATTTGAATGCCATGTGATAACTCTGCTTATCGTGTTTCGACGAACAGTTGTTCGGTTAACTGAAACAATTACGAAACAAACAATCTACTAAACGTAAATCTGCTTATCGCTATTCTTCCTACCGACTACTCGGCGAAACGAATAATAGGCGTAACGAAATTATACCAAACGTTGCTCGGCCAAAAGAAAAATCTGCCAATAGTTGTCTGCGAAACGAAAATCTGCGTAATTAAACTCGGCGAAACGACAGGTCACCGTTAGTATAGTTTTCCTTGTAAATTTCATATACCTAACACTATCATGAATTAAAAAAAAAATCAAATCAAAAGATTAGGGACCCTCGATTTTAATGAAAATTTGCACTTTATTTATTTATTTAAAGTTGAATATTTCGTCAAAAAATCACTGAATCGAAAATATTTATCAGTCTTAATTTTTTAAAAGAATATACAAGAACCTACTGGTTGGAAGAAAAAAAACACCCCACCACTACGTCTAAAACACTAAAGTTTTTTAAATAGTTTTCGAAATATATGTATGCCATGCCTTGATTTATTACAGTAGGTACGTATGGAGTGCCGCTTAAACTAAGTAGCGCGGCCATTACATAGACACCCTAAGTGTCATCAATATCTATACGCCTTGTAATTTTTGAGTAAAATGCATATGAGGGACGGACGAACGGGCCGAAACTAAAACGGTTTAGTTTTTGTCATTTTGACTACGGAACCCTAAAAACATTACATTTCCAAGCATGCGCAGAGGAGTAGCAAGGATATTAACATCCGTAAAGTAACGCCTTTAATTATTTATTATTAGTTAAATTTCGAAAATAAGCGTTTTCCTAGAAATAAAACTAAGCTAACCGATTGTTTGCTCACATAGCATTTTTCATAAAAATCAAAAGAATCGTTTCCGATACAATCAAAATTGATAAATGTACGAGAATTGCTCCTTCGAGGGTTTTAGACAATTTGGTACAATCATGACGGTAAAATATAAACATTTTACTATAATTGTGCCAAATAAAGGTGACAAGGCAGCCCTAAAAAGCCTCAAAGAATCTTTAGAGACGAGAAATTGTCGACTGATATTCAGTCGTTTCAGAATATTCTAGATACTGGTTTAATTTCACCACAGGCCATAGAACAAAGGGAGCTGAGACAAGGCGAATAGTTGCCGATTACACGCCGGTGCTTTGAGGACTAAATGCTATAACCATTAAGAGTATACAGGGTGGCTCATTTAGATTGTTCAGTATATGGTAAAGTCTGAAACTATAAGACATACGAAGATCTGTTCTTAGGAACCATGTCATCGATTTTAGTAACAAGAATAACTGCATTCATACATTTAAACAAGAGGTGAAATAGCAGACTGATAACCAAGGGTGGAAAGTGACCCATTTCACCTGAGATATTTCTGGTTCTCGAACGAAGTGAGAGCGCCAATAGTTCGAGGAGAAATGGGTAATTTCACCCGAGTTAGACACTACTTTTCATTTCGTCTGTGAGGAACATTAAATTGAATTTCAGTATTCAGTAAATTGAATTTACTTATATCTAATCTCCAAAGGTATCTTGCCACGGCCGAGTATAAAAAAAAATCGAGTTGGTCCCGACCAATGAGCTTATATACCTTCAAAACTGGAGGTAGAACGCCGAACGAAGAAGTTTTGACCTTTATTCATTATTTATATTATATTCTATCTCTTTCTTTCACATTTCACGAATGACATCCATCTCCTTCTTAACCTAACTAAAGAAAGAGATGGAATATGTTCCTGACGTAATAAAGATCAAATTTCTTGTTTTAAACGGATCTTCGACGTTCAACCTCCAGTGTTGTATATAAGCTCCTTGGTTACGACGTGCATCTAGATGGCCATGCCGAAACGTGAAAAAAAAAGTCATTGACGTACCTCAATTATCTTCGACTCCGTGGCTAATCGAAATATAAAAAAAAATACTTTCCACCCTAGAGATGAAAACGCAATTTTTCAGCCGGCTATCTACCCATGAAAGTTAAACTTTCCAAACAGGAGAGATGAAAACGTTATTTGACGAAGTATTCCAAATCACTTACGACTAACAGCAATCCTCTTAATAGGCCAATCACAAAGTCCGTTTCAGTCTTTAATTGTGAAACTGCGAGTTGTAACTGGATTTCTCGACCGCTAACTGGTTGACGGCGTTCCTCGCTTTGATTAAATCAAACCGCTATTAACTGGTACAAGTAAGTATCTTATTTTCCCGCGGTGTATGGCCACGGTCCATTATCCCGCCCGTGTTTGTGCTTGCCAGTATGCGGGGTCGCAAACATCTGACCCGGGCGTGTTTGAGTTCTCGCCGGAACAACCTGCTTCCCCTTCCTGCTGTCTTAATACTTTGTTCGCATCTGTTTAATTGAAATGTCTTGTTGATCGCCTTGATGGAAATAAATTAAGTTTTCACTCCGGGAACTTGGGAGTGAAGTTTGAAAATAGTTGTCGCTTGTTGCGTAGGACATTTACATTGGAAAGGACTCGAGCTATTGTTTCAAGTAGAATATAAACTACTACGGTGAGACATATTTTATACTTTATGTATGAAGCAAACTGTAAGTCTAATGGTCACAGCTATTCGCCGATCATGCATTTTATACGAGAATATTACGTTGGGAATAGCGTATTGACTGCCCATAAAGCATGAATGATGATAAGAACACATTACGACTAAGGATAAAAGGATCAAGAAGTCGATTTTAAACTGTGACATTTAGGGGCTGTTTCACCATCCATTGATTATCGTTAACCGACGGTTAAATGTGATGCCGCCTCCGTCTATTCCAACAAAACAAATAGAGATGGCATCACACCTAACCGCCAGTTAACACTAATCAATGGATGGTGAGACAGCCCCTTAGCGCATTACTTCATCTTGGAGCCTATAAAGTTATAACTATAAACCACGCTGGATTGACTTCGTAAAATTTTACTGTATAACTGTGGGCCTTACAATTTACCGTTAGTGTCGCGACGCACGTTTGAGCCTCGTAAACTGATGATAACAGCCCAGCGTATGATACGCATTTACTGAGTTTTGTGGAATACTTCCAGTTTAATGGCCGCTGGTAGATTGCAACATTGTTTTTAGTACACGTCCATTTACGGCTCGTATTTTTCTGATAGACCGCCGTTTGGGGCTCGCGACACTTGGATGCTTAATGTTTGTTTGAGAATCCATTTGAAAGTCGGACGTGACGATAAATTTTGTCTTTTTATCTTTATGTCAATTGAAATTCGATCTTCTTTTAATATGGTATTTGATTACTATTTATTTATTTTATAAATCAAAGCTTGTCTGTGCGTGGTATCGAACAGGAAAACAATTTTTAAGCTATTACTTTTTCCATGTGACAGAGTTATAAAGGTATGAAAGTCAAATTAGACATTTTTTTTCTCCACGAACCGTTGACTGTTATAATCTAAATTTTTATAGTAATATATAGGATACAGCAAATTCTGGAGTCGTCAACTACCGTATTGTAGCTTTGAATGAATGCAACTTGAATAAATGACGAAGTATCTATTCTAGTTCAGTCTTCTGTATCGGTGTTAGTTCACCGGTTCAGGAACCCGCGTGTCACAATCAACACACGTATTTATTTGTCCGGAATCTTGATTGCAAACAGTGGTTAATGCGGACTCGCAAAAGCTTTGATACCGTTAGATCCATATTCAACATACTGTCATTGTCAGAAGGGTAAAATTGTATTCGCGTTAAAATTGAATTCTTGCTAGGATTGACAATATTTTTCGCTTTAATAATTTACTATATTTTTAAGGCTTATTTTGTAACACGTGTACCTATAGGATGATGGGATTTTGAGAAGACAGTGGCATCATAAGCGTAAGCAGCCACGCGCCCGCCCCAGTCGTTACAACACCAAATAACTATTTGAACGTCCATTTGAAAAATCGTGAATCTTGCGGGAGAATTATTGGGGTCCTCCATAAGGTGTGGACCACAAATCCAGGTCCCCTGTCAATTTATCCGGCAGACCCCAGGTTATTTATGTGCGACTATCAGTGTCGAGTGATTTAGGGGCTTGTTATTAAAATGGGTCGAATATTAGCGGCTCAATTAGTAAGGGATGTTGAGCAGGTGTAGTGTTACGTGGGACTGCAAAGTTTTGGGTAGCTTCGGGGTGTCTAGGTTGCGAATGTCAATGGGTACAGGAGTTATTTATCGGGGGCTCGCTTGCTGCATGAGAAATTATATGGATGGTAGTACTTGTCAAGGAATTAAGGCTATTGTTTGTAAATTTTGTATGGCCTGGATTTGAAGGTATATACCTATTTTTCGAGTCATGTTTTTCGTTTACGAATTATATGTTCGTATATTTGACAAATAAATGAAAAACATGTGTTTTATTGCAGATTTGTTAAAAAAAATCAAATGTAGTTAGAAAATTAAATTAAAAGTAGTTACAATTTAAGTCTTAAAATTTTATCTACTTACATTTACTTCAGTTAGTACTAAACTGTTATTTTGACACTATTTTGGTCTGCGAGATGCATCTTCGGATACAACAAACAATAAAAGGGGAATCATATCTTCTTAATACAAAAAAGTAGGTATTAAAAAAGTCAAGAAACCCGACTGCCTTAAAAAAACTGAAAAGGATAAAACAAGTTGAGTAGTCTTGAGCTGTTAAGTAACTTCAACTTCACCAGTCGGGACCCATTCAACGTCATCCCCAGTTCAAAAATTCCCAGTACTAATCGGTCTGTTCTAGCATTAACTGGGAGTTATTTACATAATTAACTCTGGTCCCAGAAACATAATAACGGTGTGAAAATTTACCGGTTAACCGTAAACGTTTGTCAAATGCAACTCAAAACCCCAAGTAATATCGTACATTTCGTCCAAATGGTTCAATCACCCCATTCAGCATGCGAACCAGTCGTAAAATCGTATAGAATATCGAAACAACTCGTATGGAACCAGTAAGCGCTTGCACTGCATAGAATTAACTGTTTTTTTTATTGGCTCTATCGCACTGGGCCCGCGTGGGAACTACGGCCCAAGCCCTTTCTTTCTGAGAGGAGGCCTGTGCCCAGCAGCTGGACGTTTATAAGCTAGAAGAAAAAGAAGTCGTCATTTTTAGGGTTTCATACTTCAAAGGCGGCAAATGCAACCCTATTGATGTCGCTACACTAGCCGCCTCTGAGAAGAAGAAATAAGATTTGTTTAAGGGCTAAATTCGACAGTAACTATACATTTTTTTTCATTAGCCTGTGATGTCCCACTGTTGGGCAAAGGCCTCTCAACTGGTTTTCAGAAAAACTTTCTTCTTTATAACATAAAACTACTGATGACAATTCAGATAAGCTTGTATTCAAAATGAGATTATTAATAAAATCTTAAGTAATTATTTAAAACCAGCAGTAGTAGAACTATCTGCGTTTGCTCTGAACCTTATGTTTACTATTTGTCCGATATAAATGACTGTTTTAAGTCAGTAGTTTCTTACAAAAGAGGTTATCACAATGTCCTACTGGCGTTGTAAGGCGTATTGGCGCGTTCTGGTCTCTTAGTAAAGCTTGAATCATGGCTGAAATAGGATTACAGCCGACTTTATATAAGTTTACATCGTCTTGGACCATTTGCGCAGTTGTATGGAATTGTTATTGCTTTGAGTTCAATTTTCCGTAACATAGAAATGTTACAGAAAATGAAACTTTAAACACGAGTTAGCCGTATATCGAATGAGGAAGAAGTTAGTATAGTACCTATTTATTAAGTTATAATACCTATCTAAATAGAAACTATTAAAGTTCTCTTTTTTTTTGAAGTTTTGGAAACATCTTTAAAGTAAAGTGTAAAGTGATTTCGGTCCTAAATAATAAATAAATATCTCAACAGCTTATATGTACATATAATGCGAAATCCAAGATTCCGAGTAAAGTGGCCTGGCACATTCTATTTTGAATTGTACTAAGATCAGAAAAATTACCTTGCAGTGTAAGAGAGTATTTAAGAGAACGTGTCACGTATGGCACGCATAATCTCAGTTCGCTATTGTCGTATGAACGTGTCGGTTGTATAAAAGTAAAAAAAATATATAACAAAAAATTTAATCCACTACAAAAAACCATGAAAATTTTTCTACCAGTATACAAACTTCAGTATACAGACTTCAGTATACAGTCAGTATGTCAGTCAGTATGTACATACTATATTTTGGGCTTCAATCACTCCTGCTGGCTCGTGCTGAGGCTTCGACTGGTAGAAAATTATTTTAATGGTTTTTTGTAGTCGATTCAATTTTTTGTTATACATTTTTTTTCAAGCTTTTAGTTTAATAATCTAAGATACAATAGTTTAATGTCAACTGCTCGTCACTTTTACAAAAGATTGCTTTTTCCGATGCAGAGACGTTCATTATTGAAGAGTTCTGGTGATTCACCACTCGTTCCATTTCACCATGATGATTTTAGCATAAGTTACTTAATAATATATCAAAATTAATAGGTGTTAAAATAATTGAAATTCGTTCCTTAGTATCAACTAGATCCTGTTGGTGCTCATGTGGCTCATCATCAGTTCCTAAACTTCACTAAAAAAATGATTTTCAAAGCAAATGACGGAGTTCTGAGGCAACAAAATAAACCTCATTGCGCGATTCGATAGCGCGATAATAACAGCAAGACATTTTTTTTTAAATGAAATGAAATAATTTATTTGCATTGAACGGGTTACATCATGTCTTTATGTCATAGTGCCTTAAGTGGCAAACAAATATTAGTCCTTATAACTAAATTAAAATAAAGAATTACTCCTAGTGGTGTTTCCAACCACCGCTAACACCACGATTTGGTGACGTCGTTCATGATAGTAATCGAGGCATGCTACGTCCACTTATTTCATATTCCGTGATTAAATTATTACCACTTGTGTCTAACGATATTACAAGCAAGAATTCTCTTTTGATTATTTTTATAGTTAGGCGATTAAAGCTTTGTTCAAAGAACAGCGGGATTAAATCGGACAAAGGAGTTAGCAAAAAACAAAACAGCAGAAACAAGATCCAGTTACACAGAAACAAAGCGATACCTAACCAGTAGCTAATAGTTTAAACCCGCCAGCGAGCGAAATGAGCGCCGATTATCGAGCTAAATCACGAACAAATAGCTAAGCAGTGTACAAGCCGAACAATGCACGGCTAACATTTCTAACCAAAATTAGAGACTACGCTTAACAATCACTTAATTTTAGTGGGTCATTAACGATCAACTGCGCGGAACGATCCGAGCGTCCCGCTCCGAAATGAGGACCAAGAAATTAACAAATTGTTTCCTAAAACATTTGACGGAACTTTTCAGTAGCGCCAGCGCCCTCCGATTCGTCAAAGAATAATTAACTCGCGATTCCTCAACCGTAATACATAATTAAATTATAATTTAATTGTGTTATTTTTTTTCCATCTGTGGAAACAAATTATGGAAGCGAAGTTTTTCGGTGCGATATAGTCCAAAGAATTATCCATGAGCTCAGTTTTCGATCGACTCGCTTATTAATAATTTACTTCCATTATGCTGCTTGGAAAGAACAAGCATTTATTTTTGTTCGTTAATTGATGTACTCGTAAGTACATGACTTTAAATTGTAGCCCCAAGTTCCTCGTCCATAAATCTGATACCTTTAGCAGTGTGATACTTAATGCAGTAAAAATTATCAATCCGGGATGATGGGGAGGAAACGGCTTTGACAAATCATGGTATAAGTTGAACATAAATAGAAAAATCGAGACCGATTCAACTTCCTCGTGGCGGGAACTACATTATACCAATCGCCGCATGCTACATGCAGTGACCGCAACAGTAAAGAACACGATAACCAGCTGCAGTCGGCGAGCGGACAGCAGCGACCACCTTATGAGCACCGCAGTAGGCAGACAGATTAATGTGAAGTTTTTTTGCTGAAGTTTGAAAAGCCGCCATAGCCCAGTGCTTTCATCTATGGCATCTCATACTTGAAACGTTTAGGTAATTAATTAAATAAATTAATCAAACTTCAGCTACCAGATTTGGTACATTCAAGGATTTTAGACATTTTACTTATGTATCATTGTAATATAAACTAGACGTGTATTTCAATACAGAAATATACATTTATTGATATTTGAGGGAATTTCAATATTTAAGACACCAATTTATTGACGTTGTTTTGTTTACATTTAGTTAGATACCTATCCAAACCAAGTATAAGCGGAAACGAAATTATAATTAGTCCTTTTTGCCTGCGAAACACGGGGAATCTCAGTTCAAGCATTAGTTACATTTCTCTTCTAGTAAGGTAAGTTTAGTTATTACTGATGTAAAGTAAGTTTTGAATAAATTACTTATTATAATTATTAAACGCTTCGCTCGTGTTTCGCTCTCGCTTGCTCAATAAGTAGGAAAGTTTGTTATTCAGCTATTCATTTTATCGGCAAAACCTAAAGGTATACCCCTAATAAATATGTCCGATTTTTAGCCAAGAAAATTCAGACTACAGTTCGAGAGTAAACTAGGACATAAAACAATGGTCCTCTTTAAACAATGAACAGCAATGGCAACTGTTCCTGGCCGAACAAAGAGGCCATTGCAAATGCCCAATAACCGACGAATTCCGTTGCAACTTTAACGCAGACAATACTCGTAGCTATTCTATACAACAGTCGTTTAACACAATATCAATGCAATTTCTATGCTTTAAGTTGATACTAAACTAGCGACCCACCTCACATTCGCACGGATGGTATTTAAAAAAATCGGTCACGTGCCAGTCGGACTCGCGCACGAAGGGTTCCGTACCCATTATCTACACAACATTTAGACATTAGCAAAAAAACACACGTTTGTTGTATGGGACCCCCCTTAAATATTTATTTTATTTTAATTTAATAATTGATTTTTAAAGTGAATATACGACTAAATATTCTAGGAATATTTCAAGCGTTTACCTGTTGCCGTTATTAATATCAAGCAAAAAACGGCAAAAAAAAACATGTTTGTTGTATGGGAGCCCCCCTTAAATATTTATTTGATTCTGTTTTTAGTATTTTTTGTTATAGCGGCAACAGAAATTCATAATCTGTCAAAAATTTCAACTGTCTAGCTATCATGGTTCATGAGATACAGCCTGGTGACAGACGGACAGCAGAGTCTTACTAATAATAGGGTCCCGTTTTTACCCTTTGGGAACGCAACCCTAAAAAAGAGGTGAATAGCGTAACCTAATCTAGAAAAGTTGAAAGCCTCCGACATTGTCATTTCAAATTTCAATGTCTCAAAACCGGCTAAACCGATTTTAATGAAACAGCTACGATGCTACAACAAGAAAGACAGGGATTGGCGTCCAATTTATAACACTAACAATAATGACGTACAGTGGAGAGAATTTTGGGATTGTGAAATTTGTGGAGCTCAATCCAATGGTTTGGTCCAGATTCTAACAAATGTTCGACTATGGCTGCTTTGCCCACCAGTGGTTCTTTAAAGCAGCTGCAATATGTTCCTTGCTCGCTTCGTCTGCCCAATATAAGAACTACTACAACTGCATTAAATTTTTTAAACGCCCTGTTCTTGCCTCCCCCTTTTTTAATCGTCTTCTTGACGTGCCGTCTCCTACCGGAGCTAGTGCTTTCCTTAATTTGACACAGCAACTCTGAACAGGGATCTTCTGCTAATGTAGAGCCATGTCCGTAGATTCTTAAGCCACGAAATACGCCTTCTTCCGAGTGGTCGCTTTCTCTAAATTTTCCCTTGCATGATGGGCTTAATAGAAAAGTAATAAAATAAAAGTGGAATGCAGTTTGTTTTAGGGTGTGTTCGTGACCACAGCCTGTATAATTCAGTTGAAAGTACTTAAAATAATCAAATCACGTTTGCCATTGATATATTATGCTAGAACTCATAAACTGCATCATATTTCATATCGTAAAGCATGAGAATTAATGCAGTTTATTGGCCTGCGTGTGTATTGAAATGCGAAACAATTACCCAGGTTAACGGCAGTCTGCTTGTAATTAAATACTTATCATTAGATTACTAGACTATAAACAACTAGACATAGGTAAAAATCACTCTCAATCTCAGACATTTTATTTTCGGTTTTTGTATTTATTTTTAAGGTTTTCCTGTATTATCGTTTTTTTATTATTTTGTAATTAGAACACAAAAACTAGAAAAGTTAATTTGATGAACAAATAGATTAGTTGGCTTTTCAATTAATCTCAATTACAAATAATGTAATAATCACAATTTAAAAACTAATCCATTCTCTTTTTTCTTTCTTTTGTAATTTCTAATAGCCAAAGTCTTCGTATATGCACTATAATTTGGCAATTTACTTTGCTCTACGAAACAAGCAACAAAATGTACTGTGAAAAGACTTTTCTTGGAACTAAAAAGACTTTATAAAGACGCTCGTCTCGATTGAATTATACAGGTTGTCTGAATACATAATGGAGTAAACATTACAGACTCCAATCCTTATTACTCGCTGTGCTTAGGGTTGCCACGCGTCCACATTTTTCTGAACATGTCCGGATTTTTGGCCCTTAGTCTGGACCACGTCCGCGTTTCACTAGCCCGTATTTTGAGTTTATCGAAAAATATTAAATGTCTTGTTCTTGGCTGAAATTTGATAAACTTGGCAACACTGGCTTGCAGTCGCACCACGTCCCCTGTTTATGTTGCTATCAACCTTGTTATAAAATTGCTTGATTATGACTAGTTGCGATCGCTATGAACCGAATGAGCTATGGAACGGGCGATGTTGCGTACACGTATCTCTCTTCCTGATCGGATTAGGGACACAGAGATTCAGAGAAGAATAAAGCTTATCGACATAGCCCAAGACATCGCTAGCTGATTTTACTTCTTCAGCGAATTTCCGTATTTCGGTTTCTATTCCCAAAAAACCGAGTAAAGCTCTCTTCATAGCATGTTACGTAACTCCGAGACTCTTCAAGATCGTTATTT